>NW_010322271.1:52845-102992 GCF_000700745.2 Antrostomus carolinensis
CTCTAGCTTAACTTTCAGTATTGCCCACTGTTAATGTCCTGTGAATAGGCACAGAATTTGTTGATATGCTTGGCCAAAAAAACCCCATGAAAATTTTTTTCTGACTTTTGCACTGTGAAGGAAGCAAAAGTATACCTACCAGGGTCTTCTGATCTGTTTCTTGTGGTTTTTTGTCATACGTTCACTTTCTGAATAGCAAAAAGTCATTTTTTGCTGCATGGTCTTTGTCATCATATAACTTCTTTTACATATGTGCCACTGTTGTAACACAGCCCAGTCCAGATCAGTCAAACAAAATGGAAAATGCCCACCACCAAATATGCCGCTCCCTGGAAGATGAGACATAGTGAAGCTGGCTTTTTTGCCACTCCACATTATCATAACACTAACAGATGCTCTGTTGAAACTGGAATGACATACAGCAGACCTGTAGCAGCCTGGGGTAAGTAGCAAACAGAGGACAGCTGCAGATTGTCTTTACTTTGATGTAACCTCTTATATCATAGTTTTCCAATACAGGAAATCCAAGGCGACCTTCTCTTGCATATCCGTGAATGTCCACTTAAAATTCCATGAATGCCAACTGGCTATCAAGGAAATTCTAGAGCCTCTACTAGCCAGTTCTGTTCTGTCATTTGGTGCATTTATATGTCGAAAACACTGAATTTTACAGCATGTGCTTGTGAATTTTATTTATTTTAGGTAATTTTGTGTAGCATAAATTATTTTATCCACCTGCACTACATGACCTATTTCTTCAAGGCACGGTCCATACTGTGTTTGTTTGCACATCACTGAGAACATTGTAGCTCTCAGTCCTCTCTAGGTTTGTTAGACAACAATAATAATCATTATCATTGATCATGGTAAAGAGTGTATGAAAGTCATCATTTCAAGTAAGAGCATAAACACTTAAGGCAAAAAAAACCCCAACCCAACAACTGTGCAATAAGGAGGCTTTTGATGAAGTTGACTATATAAATATCCTTCTCCAAAGTTCATACTCTGTCCCTCCATTCCAAAGTCTCACTGGAAAGAGTCAACAGTGCTAATTACGTGGGTAGTATCTGATGGGAGAACAAACATTATTGCAAGCTCAAAGTGAACATCAGCCTCACAAGTCCTCTCTCTGGTCCTTTATTTTTTACATTATTTTACTTCTCGAAAAACACCTGCTTTTTGGCTGAAAAAGTTGTGAAAATAGTACTGGGTATAGAATCATAGAATCGTAGAATGGAATTGTTAGGGAGGGACCTTAAAGATCATCTAGTTCCAACCCCCCTGCCATGAACAGGGACACCCCCTACTAGATCAAGTTGCTCAAAGCATCATCTAACCTGGCCTTGAACACTCCCAGAGAGGGGTTATCCACAGCTCCTCTGGGCAACCTGTTCCAGTGTCTGACCACCCTCACAGTGAAGAATTACTTCCTAATATCTAATCTAAACCTACCCTCTTTCAGTTTGAAGCCATTTCCCCTTGTTCTGTCATTAACTGCCCTTATAAAAAGCCCCTTCCCAGCTTTCTTGTAGGCCCTCTTCAGGTATTGGAAGGCCGCTATAAGATGTCTCCTAAGTCTTATCTAAAATTTGAGAGTATAGAGTATAGAGGTATAGAGGCAGATTCTTTCCCATTTTGTATGAAGTTAACAATAAGACAGAGTTAGGGATGCTTTCATAAAAGGCTAGTGTTAGAGGAACTTGAAAGGAATTTGATATATGAAATATGTCCATGGCATAGAATTGTCAGAGACACAGACTTTTGATCTCTGACTCCCCTGTGGGCGTTATAATTTGGTTTTACTTTTGGCACCATCAAAGATCTATGGAAATTCTGAGCTTCACTTTATAAACACCAAAGTAGCCATAATTCCTGGTTTATTACAACTTTTAAAATTTGTTTATAGGGAAAAAAGAATGGAAAGTTTATTAAAAATGTCCTCTTGATGCAATGGCTGGCATGTTGGAAATGTTATTAGTCAATGAATGAATAATGATCAGTAAAAGTACTGCGCAAGAGTAATGGAAACGTACTCTATGCAATAATATTTATAGTTAACATTATACTGCCTGTCACATGTATAGAAATGACTGTGGTAAAGAGTTTCTTTCAGAATGAACTTTATTCCTTTCTCAAGACAGAGAAAATGTAGGCATGGCCCAAACTTAAAAGTCCCTGGTGTGTAACTGATTTAAGCAAGCTTCATGTGTCCGCATACAGGAGATTTTTTGATTAAATCTACTACAAAGCTCTTGAACATCTAAGAGAAAGTTACTTAAGCTCTCTGTGGGGAAGGGAAGCTGAGAGCATTTTCTCATTCCCAGGTGTGCATATATGCATGTGATTGTGGACCTTGACAGCATTTTTATTTCATGTTGAAATTAAATATAGGTGCACAGCCTTGCACCCTCTTCCCTGTCCTCATGCCACAGCATATTCCAGTAAGTCCTGAAGCTATTTTCTATTATTTTTTTTCCAGTCCTGCTGGATACTTTCTGTTTCCACAACATTCTCTAGTAGTAAATTCCACACCTTCTGTATAAGAAAGCTGTTTTATAAACTGCTTCTACTAATTTAATTTTGTTCTCTTGATCTCCTATTGCAGGACTTCAAGAACAGCCCCGCATTCAGCTTATCCATTGTTTTCATGATTTTGTAAATGACATTCATGTCCCTCCATCTTGTCTTCAAACTGAAGAGACCTGGCTTCTGCTTACAAATGGAGCTGCTCTGCACCCTTAGTCATTTTATTTGTCAGCTTCTCTACCTTCTTAAAGTCTGTTTCCTTCCTGAGATGTAAAAGCCAGAAGCGCACATTGAACTTGAGATACAAGCACATCAAATTTTTATACAGTAGCAAAATTATGTTCTCTCTTCTCAAGATCCTTCTGGGTGACACTAAACACTTTATTGTCTCCTTCGACCACTCCTGCTGGTTAAGCCATTGATTTCAGGGATCTGTCAGTGATGACTATGAGATCTCTTTCCAGTTCTGAGTACTGCATCATGATAGAAATCATGTGGATTATTTCCTCTATTTGTTTTTGTCTAGGTTGAATCTCATCTGCCATGTTTTTGCCCACTGTCTCAGTTTTATGAAGTTCTTCTGGAATTTCTTGGTATTGTCACAGCACCTGACTTCCCAGAAAAGCTTAGGCTCATCTGGAAACTCAAGAGATTTCACATTCACACACCCTTTCCTTTAGGTGCCTTGGGGGAAAATGATGAAAGATAAAAACTGTGGTGGTACTGATCCTTAGCGGACTCCACTTGGCTTTTCCACATACTTGAAAGTGACAGTAAGTCCTACCTTTTGCTTTCTGCCCTTCAGTCTCAAGTTTTTTTGTTGTCTCTTTTAACCTTGTTTCTCAAATAACCTTTGGAAAATAACTTTTTCAAAGGTTTTTTACTTCCCCAAGGTGTCCTTTATCTTTGTGCTTACTGACATCTTTATGGATCTCTGACAGATCAGGGTGACAGAAACCACATTGATTCTTGCCCTGCTGACAGTGTCTGGCATGCTCAGTGATCCTATTCTTTAGTATAGACTCCTTCAATCCCATGTTTTAATATATACTCCAACATCTTACCTAGGGTGGATACTACTGGAGTTTGTGGTTTCCAGGATTCACCCTGGGCTCTCATTCTGTAAGAAACTTACATTGTCAATCCACCTACCATCTGGCATAGGGGCTGTTTGTAACCCTATGGTCACACGCCTCAGGTCGCACTTCTCCAGTTTCATGTGGAGGTCAACCTCGGGTGAATGCTACACAGACTGGGTGACTTAGTGACTTCCAACTTACCCATTTGGTCTTGTACTTCAGTTATATTTATTTAAAATAGATCTACCTTTCCTTACTTATCTGCTGCAAAGAGTATTTCCAATGTGGGATTGCCTTCATCAAGGAATTCACTGAGGTTTTCTGCTGTGGTCTTTATCAGCCCTGAGTGCTGCTTTTGCACATTTGTCATCAATATTCCCACCAATTCCACAACATCTGAGGTATTTAAAGAATTTTTGTTATCAGTTTGAAAATCCTTTACAAGACATACTTCAAATTATTTTTAGATCTCTCAATTTCCTTCTTATGTATAATCTACCATTTTCTTACGGGGTTCTCCTCATTTTGGCAAGTTTTCTGTTTTCTAAATGTTAACCTTTTCCTTGTGATAGCCTCCTAAGCTTTCCCATTGATCCCATGGCAGCTTTTTTGAGGTGCTTCTCTTTGGTTTTGTGTGGTGACATGCATTTTACTCTTCTTCCACTACAGTATTTTTAACATAATTCTGATTGGGGCTTTTTTACTAATTTTCTTTTTTTTTTTCTTACATAATCTTCTTTCTTGAAATTACATAGCCACATGTTGGATTTATTTAGCCTGCTCTCTACCCTACAGTGTAAAAGCTAATTGTATTGTGGTTGCTTTTATGGAAATGCTATTCGACTAGTACTGTTTGAGCTATATAGTGCGTACTACTGATGAACAAATTCAGAACAGCATATTTTCTTGGATTCTGGGACTTACATTTCTTGAGTGTAGCCTCACTTACTACATTCAAAAATGTTATCTCTACATCTCATCCTAATGAGGCATTGATCCAATGAATATTTGGCTAATTGAAAATTTCCACAATTAATACTTGATCTCATACCTGTCCTAATATCCCTTAAGATATTATGTATAGGCCATAGTGTAAACCATTATTCAGTTCTTCACAAAAAGTATGACTTCCACACTTATAGACGAGTAGAAACTTAAGTGCTTTCCTGTGCTGAGACCAAGGACAGCCTATCAGTTGTTCAAAGATTTTAACCCAAGAAATAAAGTGCTTTTCTTTAAAGACATCAGTCTGGGTTTTTCTGTAGTTGAAATATGTTCTGGTAATTGATCATGCTTTGTGGTATTATTAATTATGCATTTTCAGTGAAGGATAAAGGTTTACACAATGTTTGAAATTGCCAGACTATATTGTAATTTTTTTACTTCCTTAGCATATAGCTCTAAGAAGACATGCTTTCAGAATACTTCTGAAACTGGATTCTCCATCTCTTTTGTGTTAGAGTAAGCCTTTTGTCATAAGGGTTGTAAATAGGATTTATTATCTTGCACTATTAAAACTCAGATTGCCGCTGTGACCTTCGTAATTCTCCTAATTACATTAGGAGAATAGATTTTTATCAAAAAGTGCTTTATTTAGGAATAAAGTTCTTTGTGTGACGTCAGTGGGCAAGTTACATTGTTCCTGACATCAGGAAGCAAGAAATTTGCTTCCAGTTTGACCTTATTCTTGTCAACATGAGTTTTACTTAGTCAACATGTCTAAAATCGGAACAAAAATAAGTTTCCATGGGCTTGAGTAATTTAATACCTGAAACACAGGAGTGAGCTTTCAGTGGTTCCTAACATGCTGCAGCTGTTGTTTACATGTTCAGGATATAACGAAGGCCACTAGAGGAGACAGAGAGATTACTCCAACTCTAGGATCTGTTGTGTTGAGTGTAGCCACCTCTACCACCATTTCCTCAGATCTTCTGGATGTTACAGCTAGATTTGTTTTCACCCTGAGTGAAAAGGGTAGGGGATTTGGATTTAGGTGAGCTACTTGAAACATATTCTACTTATTCCTAAAATGGGCTTGGTAAGCTGATAGTGAAACCAGAGGATATCGCTGTCCCATGATTTGAAGAAGCTTGTCTGTCTGCATTCTCTTTACTTCCTGGGGAGCTTGTTATGTTCTCTGTATCTTTCTGATTGTCCATGTGGTGGCAGTCTCAAAGTATATTTCATTTCTACTGGGCAGGAAGATTTTAATTCCTTTTTAATAAGGGTTTGATTCTTTATCAATTTAGGAGTGGACAAAATTATCCACTGAGAAAAGAAATGACTTTTGGTGAAACCAAGAAAAAACTTTTGTGTGCATAACTTCATAGCTGTTGCTCAGTGGAACAGGCAATGACAGCTTCCTTGGCTCTGCATCCATATGGTGTGGCACTGTGTGCATCCTTATGCTTAGTTCTCTTCCTTCCCAAGCATGGCAGCCTTGTCTGAAGAGCTGCACAGCCACCAAGGCAGACCCCAGACCTGTGACATTGAACAAAACACCCTCTTGGGGAGCAAGAGTTGGCACAGTCCAAAAGCATGCCAGGAGGTATGTTAATAATTAAACCCTTGGGAAAACTGTGAGATGATGGTTGAAACAGTGTGAACTGGTTCATTTCAACTGAACAGCCTTCACCATGTTTTATCTTTTAAAAGTTTTATTTTATCTTTTATATGTTTTATTTCTGAGGGGACTTCAACTTACTAGACATCTGCTAGAAATATAACACAGCAGAGAGGAAACAGTCTAGGAGGTTCCTAGAGAACACAGGAACAGGTGGTAAGTGAACCTACCAGGGGAAGTACCTCACTGGACCTGCTGTTTACAAACAGAGAAGGACTGATGAGATATGTAGTGGTTGGAGGATGTCTTGGGCTTAGTGAACATGAAATGGTAGAGTTCTCAATTTTTGGTGAAGTAAGGAGGGTGGTAAGCGAAACCACTACCATGGACTTCTGGAGGGCAAACTTTGGCCTACTCATGACCCTAGTTGAGAGTCCCTTGGGAGACTGTCCTGAAGGGCAAAGAGGTCCAAGAAGCCTGGACATTCTTCAAGAAGGAAGTCTTAAAGGCACAGGAGCAGGCTGTCCTCATGTGCTGAAAGATGAACCAGCAGGGAAGAAGACCAACTTGCCTGAAAGAGGGAGCTTTTGCTGGGACTCCAGGTAAAAAGGAGAGTTTACCATCTTTGGAAGAAGGAGCAGGCAACTTGAGAAGAGTACAGGAATCTCATTAGGTCATGCAGAGAGAAAATTAGAAAGGGAAAAGCCCAGCTAGAACTCAATCTGGCCACTGTCATAAGAGATAACAAAAAATATTTTTACAAATACATTATTAACAAAAAGAGAGACAAGGAGAATCTCCACCCTTTGTTGAATTTGAGGGGGAACATTGCCACCAAGGATGAAGAAAAGACTGAGGTACTTAATGCCTTCTTTCCCTCAGTCTTTAATAGTCTGACCAGTTATCCTCATGGTATTCAGCTCCCTGAGCTGGAAGACAGGGATGGAGAGCAGAATAAACCCCCCATAATACACAAGGAAGCATTTAATGACCTGCTACACCACCTGGATACTCACAAGTCTATGAGGCCAGATGGGGTCCATCCAAGAGTACTGAGGGAGCTGGTGGAGGAGCTTGCCAAGCCACTCCGTCATTTATCAGCATTCCTGGTTAACAGGGCAGGTCCCAGACAACTGGAGGCTTGAAAATGTGATGCCCATCTACAAGAAGGGCTGGAAGGAGGATCCAAGATACTACAGGCCTGTCAGCATGACCTCAGTACTGGGGAAGATAGTGGAGCAGTTCATCTTGAGTGCACTCACACTGCATGTGCAGGACAACCTGGGGATCAGGCTCAGGCAGCATGGGTTCATGAAACACGGGTCCTGCTTGACTAACCTGATCTCCTTCTATGACCAGGTGACCCAGCTAATGGATGAGGATCAGGCTGTGGGTTTTGTCTACCTGGACTTTAGTAAGGCCTTTGACACTGTCTCCCACAACATACTCCTAGAGAAGCTGGTGGCTCAAGGCTTAGACAGGTGTACACTTCGCTGGGTAAAAAACCTGGGTGGATGGCCAAGCCCAGAGAGTTGTGGTGAATGGAGTTAAATCCAGTTGTGGCCAGTCACTAGTGACATTCTTCAGGGCTCGGTTTTGGAGCCAGTCTTGTTTAATATCTTTATCAAGAATCTGGATGAGGGTGCAGCCTCAGTAAGTTTGTAGGCAACACTAAATTTGGCAGGAGTATTGATCTGCTTGAGGGTAGGAGTGGATGGCCAAGCCCAGAGAGTTGTGGTGAATGGAGTTAAATCCAGTTGTGGCCAGTCACTAGTGACATTCTTCAGGGCTCGGTTTTGGAGCCAGTCTTGTTTAATATCTTTATCAAGAATCTGGATGAGGGTGCAGCCTCAGTAAGTTTGTAGGCAACACTAAATTTGGCAGGAGTATTGATCTGCTTGAGGGTAGGAAGGCTCTGCAGAGAGATCTGGACAGGCTGGATCGATGGGCTGAGGCCAACTGTATGAAGTTTACAGTTGCCTGTTCCACTGGGTCCTGCACTTTGGTCACAACAACCCCGTGCAATGCTGCAAACTTGGGGAAGAGTGGCTGGAGAGCTGCTCGGCAGAATAAGACCTGGGGGTGCTGGTTGACAGCTGACTGAATATGAGCCAGCAGTGTGCCCAGACAGCCAAGAAGGCCAACAGCATCCTGGCCTGTGTCAGAAATAGTGGGACCAACAGGAGTACAGAAATTATTGTGCCCCTGTACTCAGCACTGGTGAAGTCACACTTTGAGTACTGTGTTCAGTTTTGGGTCCCTAGCTACAAGAAGGACATTGAATTACTGGAGCGTGTCCAAAGGAGGGCAACAAAGCTGGTGAAGGGTCTGGAGCACAAGTCTTATAAGGAGCAACTGAGAGAACTGAGTTTGTTTAGTCTGGAGAAAGGAGGCTGAGGAGAGACCTCGCTCTCTACAACTACCTGAAAGGACGTTGTAGTGAGGTGGGTGTTGGTCGCTTCTCTCAAGTAACTAGTGATAGGACAAGAGGAAATGGCCTCAAGTTGCACCAGGGGAGGTTTAGATTGGATATTGGTAAAAATTTCTTTACCAAAAGGGTTGGCAAGTATTGGAACAAGTTGTCCAGAGAAGTGGTGGAGTCACCATCCCTAGAGGTATTTAAAAAAATTTCTTTACCAAAAGGGTTGGCAAGTATTGGAACAAGTTGTCCAGAGAAGTGGTGGAGTCACCATCCCTAGAGGTATTTAAAAAAATGTCTAGATATAACACTTCAGGAGACAGCTTAGTTGGCACGGTGGTGTTGGGTTGACAGTTGGACTTGACGATCTTAGAGCTCTTCTCCAACTTTAATGATTCTATGATTTAATGATTCTATGATCTATGGATATAGGCTTTATATGGTGGTACACCAAAGAGGAAAATCCCAGCTTGGCTGCAAGGCGTATGAATTCCTCATGAAATTCTAAGAAGAAAAATACAGTTGTTTTGTCCTTCACATCCTTAATGCACCCTTGTTACTTGAGTAATCATCATGATCCTTGTGTGACAGAGATTATGCTGTGGTGACTGGAATAATTCAAGTTTCCAGTCTCTCTTTGAAGCTACAAAAGTGACACAGATGTAAAGGCATTTTCTCAACCATCGTGCCGAGTTCATGCTTTTGGAACTCAATTTGATGCTTATTTGTCAGAGTCCTACAGTGTTGTGAGACCCCTCTGGCTTTGTAGATTTTTCCTAGCAAAGTATAGCTTTAACTGGGACATGGGATGGGTGAGAAAAAATAAATTCTTAAATTTCAGATTTTCTATGTAGCTCTTTTCTAGAAAATGATGGGAGACAATATATTTTCAAGGACAATTGTGGTGCCTACAGTTCTTTATAAAGGAAATAACCAAGCCATTTAAAAAAAAAAAAAAAAAAAAAAAAAAAAAGAGATGAAACATTTCTGTATTTTCCTCTCTGTGCCTGAAAGACTGTTTTCACATCATTCAGGCAGATGTAGATAAATCACATGTCTGTTCACCAAGCTCTATTTGACCAGTAAGAGCTTTAAGTGATTTTCTGGACAACTCCAAATGTTCTAGTGGAGATTGGAAGCTGAGAAAAAACAATCACACTTCCTAAGGTAAGTGGAAAAATAACCATAGAAACAAAACAAACAAATATAAAACCCTGTGAATAGTATTACTACACAGAGAAGAATCTTGATGAAGTGTGAAGTATGATACAGGGCAGCTTGCTTGGGGTTTTACTGGTATGACTGGTATGCCTCTTAGTTTATTAGCCACGAGTGAAAATAAAAAGCCTCTGAGGTGAACTACAGGGAATTCCAATCACACTTTAAATATAGTCACTGAAATAAGGACTTAATTTAAAAGTGTTATAAGTGATCAGAATTGAGAAGAAAACAAATTGTTTCAAGAATCTCTCTAATAAAATTTATCACCTATTTGATTAGACACGTAGGCATACAGTAAACATTTATTGAAACTCAGTGGATATGTTATTTGACAAACAATATTTTGCATAACTAAATATGTCACCCTCTCTTTAATTACCTGATACGCCCATATTACTACATGTGACAAACGAAGACTTTCCAGCAAATTATTCAAGAAAGAGAAAATTAAAACTTTCACAATTGCATACTCATACATGCAGATAAATACATATATGCACATAGGCCAAAATTTACAACAGTGTCCAATGATTTTGCATGTGTCAGTTTTTGAAAGATGCTAAAAATTGACCTCATTTCACAGGATAAATACTTACTTTATTCAAAATCTCTTTCAGAAGTCTTTGGATGGGCATCCTGAAATCTGTATGGCCAGCATAGCGTACCATTTGTTTTTTTAATCCTGATAATAATCTACTTACTTTGCTGAAGTCTTGGTTCAAGGTCAAGCAGTAAGTCCAAGAAATAAACAGTGGAATATTTTAAGAAAAATGGGTATGGAAAGTACATACATTTCCTGAAGATAATTTTGTGCTTGAAAGGTGGTAGATAAATGCCCCAAAATCCCAAATCATCAGTATTAAAAACAGATTGAGGACATGTATTCCTTTTTTACAATTTCTTGTCTTTTGCAGACTCAGCCTTGACCATTATTATCTGCAGCTCTGCATATTTAATAATCTTCTGACTTTCTTCTGCAATTGCAGCAAAGGTGTCATATTTGAAGTAGAAACTGAAATTATGAAAATTCTCAATTCGTTCTGGTCTGGCTTTTATCAACTTAAAATAACATAAAAGAAGCTATTGTTATCTGTTCTGTTAGTATAAATATTAAGTACAGGGACACACTAAGTGTCCCTTAGCTTTAATGGAAGGCTACTAAAATGGCAAATTCCAATCCAGACACACACTACTAGTAAATCTAATCTGGATTTTACCATTGTCTTGCCCTTTCTCTCCAAATGAATTCAAGAGACATCCCCCTGCCTCCTTATCCAGTCAGCTTTAAACACAGCTTATAGTGCGTGGCTACCTGGCAAAAGGTATGAGCAGGACAATGCTTTCTGCTCAATGAGGCTTGGGAAAAAAATAACCGATTCACCTTGCCTCTGAAACATGTGTCCCTTTTTTATGTCCTCTAAAGGGCTAGATGCCCACCAAACTCAGTACATTACCCTGTAGGTTTGGTTGTGAATTGCATTGGAGGGAGATGCCTAAATACTTTCCCAAGCCTGTCCACCATTGCTTTAGGCCAATTGCAAACTATTCAAATTTTCAAATATTCAAATTTTTAATCCTTTATCTCTGGGTCTTAACTTTTTGCCAGCATTGGAGAAAGTTGAGAAAAAGATGAACAACAGATCATTAAGAGAAATAACAGTTAGGGGTGTCATGTAGTCCAGAGAATCTTGGTGAAGGCTGCTCAAGAGAATTCACAGACATTATGGAATACACAGCATCTGCCTTAGCACCTTTTAGGTAAAAAGAGACTCCTGCAAATATTGCAGCAATATTTAGAGAAATAAAATGGACCTGGACAGTCATTCTTCACAGCATGGGAGAGACTTAAACGAAAGGGAGATGCAATGGATCCTAAATTGGATAAATTAACCAAACGTGTGCATGTAACAGAGGAGGGAATAAGCAATATGAAAGAAAGGGAAGATGAAACAAAGAGATCTATGAATTGAGACAGAGTGTTGATTTTTTATGTTGAACAAAGCAGGAAAATTAGAAAACAGAAGCCATTGTACTCTTGCTGGAATAGAAGATATAGAATTGGATAATGTGATGCCATTTTGTTCAAAACTTGTTCAATTATGTTTTTGAGCATAATAAAAAGGCCTCATCACATAGTCCAAATGCCCAAATCTAAGCTCCTCTGAGACCTGACAATAGTGTAAAGATTCCAAGATAAAGATTAGGTTAGTCAAATCAGGTAATGTTGATATGGGGCAAGAATCACAAAAGCCTGGCAATCAAGATAAGCAAGTGTTCTATATCCAAACCTGAGTAGTAAAATCCTAAAAACACAGAAAGACTGGAACTCTTTGAGAGGTTTCTTGGTAAGAAGGAGACTGAAGCTTGCAGTGAGGTAATAAATTATACAAACACCAGGGAACCTCTTTTGATTCTTCTCAAGATTTATGAAATTCTACAAAATAATAATTAATTATTTTCAGATCAAATCAGTTTTCTACCTTTAAAATAAAGCTTGAAACAGAAGACAGTGCATACGAAAAAAATATATGTATTCAGACTGAGATAAGTGATTAAATTGTCTCTTCTTTAGGAGTTGTGCCTCTGCTGGAAATATGTTTTTAAATCAAGCATTACTGGATGACATCATTACACACAGTCACCTAACTTTTTTGTGTGTGTGAATACCATACTGACTTTGAGATAATGCTGTATTGTTCAAGGTTTTGAGGGTTGGGTTGAGGGTTGGGGACAGGGTTCAAGGTAATTTCTGATAAGGGCTTTTAGAAAAAATGAGAATTTTTTTTCAGATAGTTCTCTGAATAGAACCACTTCCTAAGAAATGTTGCTTTCTAGAGAACTGGCATTGGGTTATGAAATGATAACAGCACTTTCTTGTGTCATATTGGTGTTGTACTTGGTTTAATGACTGCTTCATATAACTACAAGAAAACAAAGTATATAAAGCAAATTCTAGTCTCTGCAGTTCTGATTTCTCCTCTAGCAGGAAGTCTCTTTGCAGGATCCCAGCACTGACAATTATTCAGGTGGCAGAAGGGTCAAATAAAGGCTTTGACTGTAATAAAGATGATTTTGTTTATTGTTGGGGGAGTATTTGTTAGCTTACAGAGCAACGGCTTATGCTGGCCTGCAGACAAACTGTGTATGCTGGCTTGGAGCAGTGAAGGACCACCTTTCAGATCCACTTACACACTCAGTACATTCAATCTGCATACAGTCTCCTCAATGCCTATAACAGTAAATGTCTACTTTAATCTACTGTAGTATAGCTGTGGTTGGTTCTGCCCAGTCTTAAGACTTCAGACTTCAGCATTGTTGCCTTGCTCATGATTATCTGTCCTTTTCCAAAGTTCATTCTTAGAATTCCCCCTTTCCACATGCCTTATAATTTGGTGTTTGCAAGTTTTTAATAGGTATGCACATTTCCTAAGATAGTCAGCCTCTACTAAAAATTACTAGAATCCTTTGTGGTCTTGGTATTTCCTTATTGGTTCTCAATTTGTGTTTGTCTGGCTGTAGCCCATCTAAGGTCCTCACATACACAATGGACCAACACCTATACTCTTCAGTGTTAACTTGTTTGCCATGCTACTAGTATGAAGAAGTCACCACAATTTTGTGTTGTTCTCAATTGTCTTTGTCTCTCCTTACATTGCAAGACCATAACCAGTTACTGGCTTGATGTGTGGGAATCCGTATTGTTCCTAATAAACTCTATTAAAAGATAAACTCTGTTTACCTCTCATTAGCCTATCTCCTTATATGACATTAAACTCTGTTAGAATACTCTACTAGAATGTAACATTCAACAAAAAATAAATTCCCAATACGCTCTGCTCTGCAGCCATGACCAGACCTCCAGGGTGTGAGTTACCATGAAGGGTGAACTTAGCTATCTCTTGTTTTGTGGCTTATCTACTTGAAAGGTGAGTTTTCCAGAGCTTCACTGTACACTTCAGCGGTGTTTTCTAGCCTGCTATTGCTCATATCAGGCTGGGGAAGATCACCTTGCAGCTGGCTCCAGGGGACCATCTTTGGCCAAGTGAAACCACTTTCCTATCTTTCATTTTTGATGCAGGCATACCAAAGACAGCAATGACATACAATCTCTAAAGCTAATGTTTTATTTAAAGAACAACAAAACCTACAAAACTATATCAAGTTAACTTACTAAATAGAGGAAGTCTCAGAAGCACTGGGTGAGACAGATTAGCCCAGATGTTTGGAAACAAATTAACTTCCTAACCACTGTATCTTTGCAGTTTTATGCCTTTTTCCATACTGTGTTGTAAAAGTAACCTTCAGCATTGGAGAAAACTCCAATCTCTGCCCCTACAGACCTTACTTAAGACTTTTCAGGGAAGTCTCTCATCTGACACTCCTAAGACTTAATTGAGACCCACTTCGCTTACTGGACAGGAAAATTTTTTGGAGTCTCCCATTTTCTCTCTGCCACTACATGCTCCACTCTACACTCCAGAAAGTTTTCCAGAACAATTATGCTCATTTGGGCTACTGTGGGAGTAATCTTTCTTTTTCTCCTGCTTTCCAGGAAAAAAAGAATATTTCACAAAGTGTAGTAGCTAAAACAAAGTAAACATAACACTTTCCTTGTTCCCTACGTGACCTTTTCAACACAATATGATATAAATACATAAATGAGACAGCTCTACCCATCTGTTGGAATATAAAATGCTTAAATTAAATTGAAGTAACTTAATTGTCTGGCACTCTTCTGAAATTTTGGTCCTGAGAGTCTGGATCACCTAAAGTCAAATGGTAGTCTTTCTCCTCTTTGCTGTAAAGCTCTCCAACATACACACGCATGTTTATTTCATCTTGAGTAGCTGCAGTGTTGGGACTGTGGTCCTGTTTCTCACACATCTCATAGGTTTTTTTTCTGGTTTTTAGGGGTATGTGTGCTGAGCCATTTGTTGTCAGTTTTTCTCTATTCCATTTCTGGCTTTCATTAACATTACCCTGTTCTTCACTCTGTTATAGCAATCTTCATGTTGATCACTCTCTTGTTGATTTGAGCCCTCGCTGCCATTTGGAGACCTTCCACTAGAATTATGTCTCTCTTTTGCTCAGTCACGCTCGCAAGAAGAAAGAATCATCTGCTCGCTGTATGAACCTCCCTTTCAGACCTGCCTGTCTGAAATCTTAGGAGCAGATACCAGAAATCTGACCTCTGCAATGCAAATATTTGCTTCAAGATCTGTGTTATACTCAAATCTGTGAATGAAGTTAACAGAAGCTCTGACAAGCTATGCACGATTCTAAGCATTGTTACTTGTTATGAAAAACAAGTAATTTAAAAATTCTTCAAAATTTAATTCAAACTGTTGATTTTAACTTTATGTATCTCAAATTCCCATCTGTAAACTGCTTTTCTCTTCTGAACAAGGTTTTTTTGCACATAAATGGATTCATATTTGAGGGGTATTTCAATTATACAGGAAGGATTGCTATAGTAATGCTTCCCAGGGAAAGAATAATTCTTTCTTGGTGCTTGGTTTATTCAGTATATACGTAGACTAGGGCCATATGGTGAGAAGTGAGGAACAAACAGACAAATAAACAAATATCAAATGCCTAGTCATTAAATGAGCACTATCCAGCCTGTGTAAAAAAGGGCACAAGGGTCTTGTGCAAAGCTCAGGTGGTGGTTGGTCATAGAATGAACCATGGAATATGTTAATGAAGACAACCAATAATGCCGAGAACTGAACTGAGGCTGTCCAGGCCACAGTGGCGTTTCCTAATGTAGAAAGGCATGACTTAAAAAATTGGTAAAGTTATTTTAACATAGGTTTTGAGTAAAATATTAAAAATGTATCATGCAGAGTTGGTCTGTTAATAATCCATTATGACACTAATAACAAAGCAGCCTATGGTAGACCATAAAAATAATGTTAAAGTAACTTATTTTAGTATTGCAATTGAAGTTAATTCTTCTTGAAGAAATTGATTCAAGCTGTTTTGTTGTTTTGACAGTGACCAGTTCTGGCTTCACCTGCTCTACCATCCTTCTGTTTATGAGGATTAATCAAATTTGTATAATCAAATTGTACATATTATTGTATTTTGGTTGTTATTATGTGTAATAATTGCTGGCATAAATGAATTTGTAAACAGCAGATATTGTATTTTGATATATAAATGAGACCAAGAATACATGATCAGTGAATTATATCCTTACTAAGCTCCATAAAATTTAAAGGAAGAACAAACCAATTTTATTAACTGTTTGCTCAGAAATAGGCATTAGAATTTTTATGTGATCTAGAAGACTCTATTATTTCTCACCATCACCTTTCAGCTTTCTAAATTAATTATTTTATAAAACTCAAATAAACTTTTTTTAAGAGTCTTTGTGGAAAAAGGAAAGTATTTAAGTGCTCTGGCAACCATTTTGAATCTCCACAGAGCAGGGTGAAATTTCCTGTCCTAATTTTAATCTATATTAATAGAAATCAACTCAAAATCTTTTTGTTAGGTTGGCATGTACATTCTGAATCAATGTGACAAACTGGATCAGAAAATTCTATATCAAGATCTAAAACTACATGAGATATTCCACTAGATCATACTTGATTAGAAAACAGCTAAATTTCATGGTTCATTTGCAGCTGTTACTGATAAAATTATTTGAATGAGAATACTTATACAACTAAGTTAAGTTGGTTTTGGTCCATTATGATAGCAGTTCAAGTGCTGGGAAATTATGTTACTTTCATATTTGAAGGCAACAATGAACATTTTGAATGAAATGGTTTGGACACATGATTACTAAATATGCTAACTGACTTTTTAGTAGGAGCAACTATGATGAAAGACTAATTGATAGCTATTGTAACGAAGTCAGTAAAATATCAAAAGAAGCTTCCCAAATTGAAATAACTGCTTCAGAATTAGGGAAGGATTTCCTATCTTTGTAAAGAAATATATATAGTATTAATATATCTGCCAGCTAATCTATGTATTGCCACTATGCCAGTAAATGTCAATAAATATATGACTCAAGTAAAACTCGGGCAACATGAAAAGCTCTAAGGGCAAATCCACACATGGAGTAAAAAAAAAAAGACTTATAGACAAGAGTTTTCTCTTCACTGAGAGACACAAACAAAATCTATATATATTTTTGCCAAAAAGTCAGATGAATTAAAAGACTTAGAAGAAGAGAATGAAAGCATAAAGCTAAATAGCCATTGAGCAGCCATGTCCTGCCACAATGCAGCAGCCCAGATGGGTTTCCTCCTGCGCTGCCAATTAGTCTTCTTCCACTGCTGCATATGGCAAATAGAATTCAAGAAAAAAAATTTACGAGTACACATGTACTACAAATGGGATTCTGTAGCATAAATTGTTATAGCTCAGCTGGGACTTCAGAAAGTTTTGGTGTGTTAGAAATTTTATTCCTGGGGTGATTTCTGTCCATACGGTTGTTGAAATATAGCCAGGACAGAACTAGCCATATAATTACCTAGAACTTTAGCAGCAGGCAACAATGATAAATTATTATAAAGACTTGTTCATTTATACTCTCCTTGATGTCCAGAATATGATAGCAAAGAAAACAAAACCACCTCTGAGTGGAAAGGTGAAAATTAATAAAACCTAGTTTGTCAAAAGTGTGAAAATTTTTCTCATTATAAACACAGAAGTTATAATGTACTGCATCCTTGTTGTTCAATCAAAGAACTGTGAGTTCGTAAAGACAAATGTAAGTATAAACTGTACTCCCCACAACTACACAGTGAAAATATTCACTCTGTATTCCCTAATCACCCCAGGTGAATTCTCAGCTGATGGAAATCTCCGCAGCTCTTTGTTGACTCCAAGTTTTCGTCATTAGATACTCCAGAATCCTCATCAGAAATTTCCAGTGTCATTCCCAGAATAATGGACAGCGCTATGGGTATCCTTTTTCACAGGCACTGTAGTGAAATTTATCACAGTGCAAATGTCCAGCACACTCTCCTTTGCAGTGTTCAGTGTCTTTCTAGGGCCTTGGAAACAAAACGGATGAACCAAAACAACAATGCACACAGGAAAAATACTTTTTTTTTTTTTTCTGTAAGTGGGTGTTGAAAACTGTGAAGAAGGTAAAACAGGAACAAAATGTAAGGATCAGCTTTGAGGACTGTAGATAGTTGGAAAAAACTTCCTAAAGCCCTCAATGCTTTACAGAATGATTTCATGCAGATGGAAGAGATTTCATCCAAGGGGAGAAGCCATTTCAATGCATGGCTTTCCAAGGAGTATGCATCAGCTTCCTATTTGCAAGCTAAATATTGCTTATCAATTATTAACATTGAGGAAAAGATGACTACAGTCTATCTGTGATGCTATAGTGAAATTAGATGAGAACTCAAAAAGCACTTAGGATAAATAATAGATAATTAACATTCATATAAATCAGCATATCATGTTATTTTAATTTATTTTCTTTTCCTTCTTTTTCTTTCCTTATTCTTAGTTTTTATCTTTACTTGTTTTGATAATATTGTTTAACTCAATTCTTTTATGTATTAGGGGTAATTTTTGTTTTATATATGGCCTACAGTAGAGTTCAGTATAGAAGTTAATAAGAAAATTGCTAAAGTGTTGTAATCATTCTATTGCTGACATTTAAGAGTTAGAGTTGTACGTTAGATCTGCCTTTTCCTTATAGCTACCTGACACAGGTCAATTAATAAAAACGTGCAATAAATCTATTCACTTAATTAAATACCTACTAATAAATATTAAATTTAATATTATTTTATCATCTTAAGAAGATGGTAAGTGATAATAATAACAACAATAATGAATAAACACATTAAGTGACTCAGAAGAGGCTTATGTTATCTTAAGGATACATTTTTTTATGATTTAACAAAATATCCTATTGAAGTTTTCTTATTTCATAGATCTGCCATTCTCTCTTGCTTCTCTTCTGTCTTATGTGTCCTATCAGCCGTAGCTAGTGGTCAGTTTGCTCGCTTATACAATGAAATCTATATGTGACAACCCTGAAAGAAGAACATGCAGTTACCTAATCATGTAAGTGCCTTCCCAGCAACAAGCAGAGCTCTGGTAACAATACAGTACAGAACAGCACAGGATCTGTCAATAGCTTCTGAAATATCTATGTAGTTGCTATTACAGGTATACAGACCTAGATTCTAACAGTAAAAACTCCCTGTTGACATATAGCTGTATCTCTGAGACACCAGGATTTAAGATTTCTCTCTGTTGCAGCATATCAGGTACTTGATTTTAGTGGCTATGGCTAACTTATAGTCACAAATTCTGATGCCTATACTATTCCATTCACAATCTTGAAAAGCGGTTCAAAGGAGATACAGTAAAGCTGATGAATATGGCCATGGAAGACAAGAAGAGTGTTCAACATGTGAATTACCTTCCTAATGAGGCTCTATGAGAATATTTTATAATTGAAATGGTTTCTTTCAGCTAAACTTTTTTCTGGGGAAAACAGTGTGGATAATAAAATGTAGACATATCAGTGTTTTATTTCTGTCATATATATTTGTTTTTAAACTTGGAAGGGAAAAAATCAGTTATGTAAGAGAAATACTTCATTACATTGAAATAAAAAATTAAAGGCTTGTGCCTCTACTCAGTGGGGTCATCAACTACATTCTCTTTTCTGAGTGTTCATAGAATTTTTTTGCTTTCTTTCCTGAGTCTGCCTCCTATAGATCTGTTCCCACAGTGCAGGGGATGATGTTTGATTTTTTCATGATGCTGTACCATATTAGAAGAGTTATTTGTTTGTTTCCTATTGGCCGCATGCAAACAGAGGAGGAGTTTCTTGGATGAACTGGATCAAGGTTCAGACATCACACAGTAACTACTTTTGCACGTTTTCATTGTCTGTGCACTCAAGTAAATGTTCAGACTTTGTTAAGGCCCAAGCTTATCAGTGTACATGAAAGAAATCTATCCCAAACCATTTTCAGGCCCACTCACAGTAGGCATATACATGTTGCTTGAGAGAACCAATTTAATTTATATATGAAATATCTTTATGTATCAATATCATATTTTTGTAGGCACATCTGCAAAATTTAAAATAAGATTTTCTAAAGTATACCTTAGATAATGAAACATAAAAATCTGCAGGACCTTTTAAAATAAAAAAGTGGTGAAAATGTTTGATATGTAAACCAGTTTCAATGCTATAAAGTCTAGGTCCAGTTTCCTAGCTTCATTCAGATGAGAAATAAGCAAAACTACACAGGTGTACTGTAGTTTCTTTCAGTGACACAGAAACTAGGAAAGGATTCAGCATTTGCCTTCCTAGGTCTTGACTGACACGCAATGAATGGCTGATAACCTGGGAACTTTGCAGGATGTAGATCAGAGCATGACTCCTTGCTTGAGATCCATTTGTGGATGCAAATCTTCCTGGGACATATGCAAAGTCCTTACTAACATAAACCTGCAGTGGTAAGTGAGGTTCCCATTTCATAAGGGCAGACTTGAAAAAATAGAACCTGTGTGACGATCTGTTAACACTTTGCTGGACAAAAGCCAGACAATTGAATATGAATGAGATTACTTTCAGTACAGGTCCAAACAATGTCAAAGTTCTGTTTATTTCTTCCAGCTATTTGTTTTGGTTGTACAAGACAAGGATGACTTTCCTAAGTATATGGGACATAACAAGGCACAAGCTGACAAAAATGAGCATACCAGAACTGAATTTTTTACAAGCATGTCCTATAGTTTCCAGAGATTCCTTAAGCAGAACTGTAATTTCTGTTTATCTGACTCCTATAAGGCTTTACATTAAAATATTAATTGTTTCTAGTGTGTTCCCCATGCACAGTGACATGTTGCTTCTCTGATTGGTTTAGCTTAGGAAAAGTTAATTAAAGTGGGTAGATGAAAGTTGTGTTCTAGGTTGAGTTTCATTTTGAGCAGGTAATGGGCTGGTGTTTGTGGCTCGTTTGCAATCTTGTTTGAATGCCACCAAGTTTCTCATGTTTTGTCCTGCTTGACTTCTAATATTTACTTGCAGTATGGAAGATTTATGTTAAATTGGGATAGTCAGGTTTAAAATCCTTATAAAGACCCCTCACAGTGAAAGCCCTTATTTTCAGTATTTTGTGTGCTAACCTGATAGTTTGACATGTTCTCAACTCACCACAGCTCCAAACTTATGTACATAGACAATTATTTATTTAAAAGAATCTAGTGAATTCATTGATAACATCTGTGTCTATTTTAACTATTTCTTTTCAAAATTGTTAATTGCTTTATTTTCCCTCTATGAGATTACTACCACTTGATAATGTTATCATCTTATGTAGACAGTAGATCTAATTATTATTTACAATGTGGCCTCTTTTATCTCTTTTCTGAAGAGACTTTAAAATGGATGCAGGCATTAATAATGCACAATTTTAGGCTTCTCTACTTTGTTGGAATAGAATAAAAACTGCATTTGAATTCAGGAAGAGGAGGTTACCTTAAAGTATGTGGTTATTTCTTATTCAGATGTATTTCAAGCATTTAAAATAGATTTATTATTAACTCCTTAAAGAGGAATAAGGAATGAGTATGATGAAAAGAATAAATTCTCATAATTAATAATATTTTGATGTTGGAAAATTTCACAAAGTTGGAAGTCTCTATTATCAAGAAGTTAGACCTTCACCTTCTCAACTTCCTGTTACATTGAGCTAGCTTAGATACATTTTTGCAAGTCAGCATGAACTTTCAGCACAAAAGGAATAATATTTATTATAGTTACAATTATGTTTTTTTAAAACACTTCATGAGGACAGACTAATACTAATTAATCCTTACCTTACCCAAAGGGAGAATGATAATTATGTTTTCCATCTTTAAAATGAAGAACCTGATTGTATTTTCATTTATGCTAGTGTAAATCACAAAACCTTCTAGTGAAGTGAATGGAATTACACTGCTGGGAAATCAACACAAAATCGGTATCAGATATGGGGAAAATGTTATAAAGGGGCTAAGTGCTTTCCTAAAGAAAAGAGTCAGCTTCAAAGCTATGCAGGAAAAGTTGGTGATTCTTGCTTCCTAGCCCAATACTTTGATGTTACTAGGCATTGTCTTGCAGTAAAAAAAATGAGGTTTTTGAGATTGGTTGCATGGCATTTAATTGAAGCTAATAAGGGTTGTTGTTTTGCAATAATTTTATTATCTCAGTAGTTCACATCATTCCATATTTTTACTGTATATATTTCTCAGAAAGTATAAAGCGTTACTATGAATGCTAATAAACAATATGTATATCGCAGACCATGAGGAGTGGCTTGGTTATTTCACAGTATATTTAAACTAAAGGCTAAGTTCTTCATGAGTAATAAAAGAATCATAGAACAGAATCATAGAATGGCTTGGGTTGAAAGGACCTTTAAAGGTCATCTAGTCCAACCCCCCTGCAGTGAGCAGTGACATATTCAAGTGGATCAGGTTGCTCAGAGCCCCATCCAACCTGACCTTGAACATTTCCAGGAGTGGGGCATCTACCACCTCTCTGGGTAACCTGTTCCAATGTTTCACCACCCTCATTGTAAAAAATTTCTACCTTATATCTAGTCTGAATCTACCCCCTTTTAGTTTAAAACCACTACCTCTTATCCTATCACTATAAACATTAAAAAACCCAAACAAACAAACAAACAAACAAAAAAAAACAGAGAGAAAGATTTGGAAAGATTAACATTTTTATTTATTCTTTAAGCTTTGATTAAAGGTGTCTGCTATATTATTATTGTCAAACTAGGAGGACCAACGATATTTGACGGTAGTGGAGACCAATGGTTTTTTAGGAGTGACATTCTCTCCTAGTGAGTTTTGATATTATTTTTTTAAAAACTTAATTGGTTTTCAAAGTAAGTCAACAACACAATGGAGAAAAGTTATAACCAAAGTCAAGCTGAACTAGGTGAAGAAGTGGATCAATAAAAATATTATACACAGAGATTATTTAATCTGTTCAAACTACTGCAGAGATTTATGTAAGTATATTCAGAAAGCAAACACACAACAAAATCTATATAGGTCATACTAAAATCTGGGGTTTTTTTTTACTTCTGATACATTCTATAACCAATTGGTGATGTGACCTTGAACAAAACACATATCCTTAAACTGAGCACGAGTCTATATTTTGAGTACCCAAAATGATGAATACAGATTTTCAGAAGTGTTGAACATTTAGAGGATGCTGAGTGCAAGAATGATCCAGAACCATTATCCAAGGGTCTACTTCAAATATATGTGTGTGGCTCCTGATTCCTTCTTGGCTGTCAGCAGGGAGAAGTAGCAGATTGATTTTATGTATCAGGAACAGTCATATAGTTCATAATGACACAACTTTAATGCAAGTTTAGCAAGAGCAGACATAAAGGGGAAAATGTCTGTGAAAGACCTGTATTAAAGCCTAAGTACCACATCACAGCACACAGGGCATGAAAGGAGCAGGAGGAGTTTAAATAGACCTAGTACTAATATTCTATTTATTAGTTCTTTGAAGGTGTTGAAGGTTTAACACAATAAAGCACTACTTGTACTGTTAACAGGACTAGTGTACCTCCAACTGTTATTCATAGTAGAAGCACAGAAACTTTTATATACAGCTACTTTTTATTTATAGCAGGAATCCTACTTAATCCATAAGCAGCATCAGACACACAATGAATGGAAAAGGAAAGGGAATTTAATGCCTCAGCCCAGTTCCATGGATCACACTGCATGGCACTTCCCTCCTTTCTGTTTGCACTGAGGAATAAATCAATTATTTATTCTCTGTTAAATATGCACTAATAAATGGAGCAATGTATGAAATGGTTAATTAACAGCCAATACTTCACTGATAAAGCAGTGCAAGCATATATTTTTTTCTTTACATTAAGCTTCTCAAGACCAAGGTGCATATCACATTGGATGAGACCAATATCTATTCTCTTCAGTACTGTGTTTCCAACAGTTGTCAGTATCAGCTGTCTCTCTAGAAAGTTCCAGAAATTATGCTGCAGTCAGGTTTTACTTTCAGAGAAGTTCCCTTCCCACTTCCAACACATAAGCTATTGTATGCTCTATAGTGTGACTGGTTTTATTCTGTGTGATTTTCAGGCAGGTTCATATGTACATTCAATAGAAAATCTTAGTGCACATTTTACCCAAATTATCATGTAAAGTAAAATTACTTTTTTCTCTCAAAAATATAGGAATTTTTCAACTGGACATAATTCATTACAGACTATCAGGTCTTTTCCAATATCCATTGATACATTTTGTATAGCAGTTATTTTAGAGGGAAAAAAGTAGCTGATACCAAAGGGTTGGTCTCATGATAAGCATCACCACCCATGTTACCAGAAACACTAATAAGGAATCAGAGTTGGGATGAAGGCAGTTGATTCAAGTCTACATGAGCTGTTCACCTGCATGTTCACCTGACCACCTGTTACTTATTTCATCCATGGGTTTTGTTTTACTTCATTTCCAGGCCTCCTTCATTGTACTGAACACAGAGAAACGGGGAGGAAAATGTGGAAGCTCTGAAGCTGGAGCTCTCAGAACAAAGCTGGGCAGGAAGCCCCAGGGTCCTGCCCTGCTTCCCAGCAGCCAACAAAGAAGTCATAAGCCATAGTTTGGGACATGAAGTGATTATCATTGAAGTGGTCTAATGTGCTGTTGAGAGTGCGGTTTGTCTCAAATAGTGTGTGGTTTGCTTGGTTTCACTGCCATGGTTATTAATCTTATAGCAGAAAGAAAGGGGGCAATTTAAAGACAGTCTTTAGGACAGGACTAAGTCATCCTCACCATGGTTTCCATGTGGAGAAATCTCAACCTGATTTATCATTATAATTTCTAAGATGGTTAGAAACATTCACATTCTGAATATACTTTCTTTCCCTGTTATACTTAGCAGTAAACATATCACTTGTAGTGGTGCTGCAGCTACTTTTAGATGTGCCAAGTTAACCACAAGCTTCGCATAGCTGACTCTTTTTCATCTGCATATTTTTGTCAATATCTCTGGCAAATTCCCCAGCCGATGTGACCTGGCCTATCTCCATGAAAGTCAATGGACACCAGCTGAGAATCTGGCTCTCTGCAGCTTTGGCTGTGTGCTCAAAATCATCAACCCAGTAGAGGAAACTGGAATTCAGACACTGATTTCAGTGGAATTTTCTCTGGATTCTTTAGCAGCAAAGTAGAAAACACACCAGAAATTTCTGTTGGCTTTTATTTTTACAGAAAATATTTCATAAGAATCAAGAGAGCTGTAAAACTTTGCTGCCATAGCTGTCCACAGAATGAAGCTATAGTACAGTAACTACGTAAAAAATATGTATGTGCTTGAGTAAACATGGCCTTAGCTGGGTCCCTCAGCTATGCTAAATATCTGGACATCTTCATCAGACACTTGAACACAAAAAGGTGAAACTGTTACTATCATTAGAAATGCCTCATAGAGAGTATCAAAGGAAACCTAGGCAGATGATATATCTATATGGTCTCTTACAGTTCTTCTACCCATAAGACACGAGGTCCAAAGAGCTGGTGGGCTGGTGCTGCATTCAAGCCTGAGTATATGGCAGCTATTCACAGTGTGAAAGCCCACCAGAGGTGAAATAGAGGGAAAACATCTGTGGTCACCAGCATGAAGTCAGAGCAAGTCCCTTTGAAAACATGTATGCTTCTGAGCTTTTCTGTCTGTGAACAAGTTTAAGTGCTCAAAAATCATATGCTTGGCCTAAATACTACAAAAACTTGGGGTGTCCATTTTATTTTATTTATTTTTCTTTAATCCACAACTTTTGTTCTTAGTCTT
The DNA here is from genome assembly GCF_000700745.2 of Antrostomus carolinensis. Classification (NCBI taxonomy): domain Eukaryota; kingdom Metazoa; phylum Chordata; class Aves; order Caprimulgiformes; family Caprimulgidae; genus Antrostomus; species Antrostomus carolinensis. The sequence goes on from NW_010322271.1 coordinate 78,495, forward strand.
TTTTTAGGTTAAAATAACATAATTTTTCTGTATTTGTTGTTATCATGAGTGCACTCAGTTCCCAGACTAAACTGAGGGTGTGGAAACCTTCTGGTTTCTTGGTAGCTTTCACAATCCACTAACACATTAGTTACATCTTTTTTTGTGTTCAGAGGACTTAAAATAGGTCTACAGGGGATTTTTAAAGGGCTAGTAAAAAAAAAAAAAAAAAAGGCAATTATCTTATGCCCTTTAAAATAAAATATCTAAGAAACTCTCACCTTTAAAATTACTACTTCATGTGTTCAGCCTTCTCTGGACACTTTAAAGTCAAATCCCCTCATTAGTCAGTTTATTGGTGTATGGCTATTGGAGGACACCTTTGAAAAGGTGGTGTTATTCCCAGACCTTGAGTTGACAGAGGTTGAATAATACTGGCTCTGGTTCTAAAGAAACAAAATAGCTTCTGGGTTGGATCTTTGTAAGCATCTGAAAATTATACTGGGTGCTTGTAAAGAAGCATCTCTGAAAGCCCTTTATTTTTAACCTTTTCTTTTTTCATTGTTTGGTTTTCTTGTGGGTTTTTTGGGGTTTTTTTTAAGCTACACATGCAGGTTCTTTCAGGAGCAGGGACATTCAATCCTACAGAAGGGTTTTTTTCCATTATTTACTTGACTTCACTATTTTTCCAAGTACCAAGTTACTCTCAGTTTTTTAAAAATAAGAAAAAAGCTGGTGTTGTCAGCATCAATAAATCAACAACCAGGAAGAGTCACTTCCTATCAGGATTTCAAAAGTGCTTCATGGTTTTCTGATCTCCTGTCTGTATTAATCATCTCTGATGTTTCACATATGCATGGTATATGATGCCAGGTTTTAAAACTTATCTGAGGCAGGAAGGAAGGAAGGAAGGAAGGAAGGAAGGAAGGAAGGAAGGAAGGAAGGAAGGAAGGAAGGAAGGAAGGAAGGAAGGAAGGAAGGAAAAGACAGGCTAAGTTATCTGTTTGTTACTACATAACATGCTATTATATGTGGTGGTGGACAGGACCTCTCAGAGGCCAATTAATTGCAGACACAGCCCAGTAATGCAGAGAAAGACATATATATGAACAAAATGAGAAAAGTAACTACCTTATTTTCTGCATATAAGTATATATGCATGAGTATTTGCCTAAATACATAAAATAGTTATGCAGTAGTTGATATGCCAATATTGTTACTTGTATTCAGATCAATATGTAAGTGAAAAATGAACAAACCTAATATATCCTACTGGCTTAATACTGTATATGCTAGAAGGCTGCTCCAAATACTGCTACCACCTGCAATACAGTTCCTTAAAAGTGTTGTCATTTCAATAGCGATATTATACCAAGTTTTCCTAGCTGCTCATAAAATCACATGAAGTTCATCTTAATTTCATTAGTTAATTTAGCTTTTATATATTATTAGAATTAGTTTAGGTTCTTTTCTTTACAGAATTAAATTGTTTTCTTAACAGGTTTCCAGTTTGGCACGAATGTTTTAATTTTGATTGTTACAGCAACATGGCAATGTAGCAACCTTTTTCATTTTATCTTTCCCTTTCATTGCAGTCAGCATTGCTTTAATGAAGAATTCACAGTCTAGTTTCTCTCTCTTTTCAACATATTTTGATTTTCATTTCAGACAGGTTTAAGGGTAATTTGTGTAACTTGTGATGTATGGTGTTTTTCTTGAATAGGAAGACTGTGAATACGTCAGCTTTTTAAAGATAAGTTCTAACTCTGGAGGTTTTAGGGAAAGCTTGAAAAGAGGAAGCAGAAGACTTGAAAACTGGAAGGCAAAAAGCATTATTCTCTTTATGAGTGTTGAAATTTCATCACTTCAGGTAGGTAAAGGGATCTGTTACTGTCAGTTGCTAATGCTACCCTTGTTCCACAACCTCATCACCTCATACTGGCATTAAAACAAGTCATCAATACCTGTAAAACTTGTGCTTTGGGGATGTTTGCTGAATTTTGTAATCTTCAGTAGGAATCCAGATACACACACACACAGGACTTCCTGAGGATGAGACTTCTCTTAGAACCTCACCTAGTTTCCCTCTGCCCTGTCCATACACAACTATCTAGCTAAACTGCAGCACAGTTGGGAGTGTCAAGCAGTGACCACAGGGAAGATCCCTTGAAACCAGAGCATGGTGTTGAAGTGGGGAGCAACAAGAAGCCCTGAAGCCAGTCTGCCTCCCTGCGTACACTGGGACAGAGCTGAAGCACAGAGCCAGCCCCAGGGCCAGGGAAATGCTTTTGAGGGCCACTGTTTGGAAAACCTTTCTGAATCACCAACTTGTCTGCGCTGTACCACTTTCTGCAGGACATCTGGTGGTTATTGCCCAGCCTCAATCCCCTGTAGTAAAAGTCATCTTGCAGAATGCTTTCTGCACAGTCTTAGCAATGGTACGTCATGTTTATAGGGTACTAATGTCACCACTTACCTTAGACACTTTCTAAGGAATTTACGTCTTGATGCCATGGACTGCTCAGTTAAAAATTATTCAAAGCTGTCTTCAGGTGAGGCAAATCGGCATGAGTAAAAAATCAGCAGGGCCAGGTCAATTCACATTCCAGTGGTGCTTAAGTAGCAACAGTTCAGACTGTTTAGTAAACTGTAATTAATATTGTCTGGATGCCGTAGCATTAAAAGAGAAGTAGAGAGAAAGACAGAGAAAGAATCATAGAATCATAGAAATATTTGGCTTGGAAAAGACCTTTAAGACCATTGAGTCCAACCAAAAACCTAACAAAAGAAATACAGAGAGACATGTTTTCATGTAATATGTACACCAGTTCTGCAAAAGGTTTCTTTTATGGTGGTGTCACTCAGAGTGATGAACAACAGGACCTAATCCACTCAGCTCACACCAAAATACAACCAATGGAAGAAAAAATTGAGGCAATATGTGAAGATGTAGAAATAACACCTATGAGCATTTTTAATGGTGCCATTTTACTACTGCCAAGGAAGTAATATATGAAAAGCAGTTTTAATGTGATGCAGAAGGTTACAAGTGATCAAAAAAAATCAGTTGGGATTTTGCCACTGGCCTCTATGGGAGAAGGATCAAGAGCTCAGAGAGGTATTTTATCAGCATTAGCTTTTAGGAACAGAGACAAATTTTTACTCACATGCATTATAACATCAATTTTGAAACATGAAGGAACAGCACAAGAGAGGAAGTACTTGGTTTCTGCAGGACACAATGAGAAGTGTTATACAGATAATTGTAGAAATAAGCTAAGTACACTTCACTTCCAGCATATGACATGACTGAAACATGTAGCTGTTCTTGTATGTCATAATTTTTCACTTCTTAAAAGAAGTGTTAAACCTGATGAGGAACAGCTTGCATCGGGTCCCACTGATTTAATTTGTACATACTGTAATTTACTCAACTGCAGTAAAAACAGTCATTTTGTGAGGCTATCATAAGCTCATTAGAAGCGTACTGAGAAAGCTTAATGGCTTACAACCCACAGCTTCATGCATCCATTTTACAGAGATCCCTTCCCAACAGAGCCTGCCGCATGGTGTTCTATGCTGCCGGCAGTACAGTAGTTTTCATACATGCCCCAGAAAATTAGAGGTATTTGTGAATAACAAGATTAAAGACAGAGCCAACATTTCAGGAGTGCTTGGAGTGCTGCTGGGACAGGGAAAATCTTATGTATTGTTAACCATGGTGAGGCTGGTTAGCTGTTAAATACTGTATAGTGTAACTAATCAAAAGCTCTAACATCCCAGACAATGGAACAGAAATAATTATTGTCCCAGTGCTACTATTGTTTTATGCTCCGTCTTCTCTGGACTAACAAAGGGTTCAAATTTAAATTGTGTTAGGAAAATGTCAGTATTATAGAGAACTGCAGCATTCAGTTGTTCTGAACACAGCAACACCTAAACTGCATAATGGATTTAAACATAATGGGCCAATGGAGAGTGAAGTACAAAAAAACTCCTTTTCCATCTCTATCTCCATTTGCTCTCTTTATTAGCCTTTAATGCTTTAGGATATAAAATAATAAGGGCACTTTGCCAAAAAAAAAAAAAAAAAAAAAAAAAAAAAAAACAAAAAAAAAAAAAAAAAAAGAAAAAAAAAAAAAAAAAAAAAAAAAAAAAGAAAGAAGAAAGAAAGTAAAAAGAAGAAAGAAAATAAAAAGGAGAAAGAAAATGCATAGAGAAATCTGCATTCAATTAACTTAGCTTAGAGACTGTTAGATTTTTAGCATCAAGTGGGCTGAGGCAATGAGCTAGTCCCTCAGCTGGTAGGAAAAAAAAAAAGTCAGGAGAGCTCTGTTCTTATCAGGGGGGCGGCTCCAAGTTGACACCAGTTAATATTAAGATTCTTGTTAAGAAGCTTTTGTCTGTCATTCTCTTCCTGAAGAGAAGAGCATGCTACTCCTGAAAGCTAAGCACTATGGCTGTTCTCCAAGAAAGCACTTTAAATACGTGCATGTTCTAACATTAGTCAGTAGGCCTCATCTTCCAGTGTAAAATAATGTGTTTTGCTGGACTGGACCCACAATTCTTAGTGCTCAACAGGTTTGAATATGGGGCTGCCTCCATTTACACCTTATAGCAGTGTGAACTGAGTCATCACTGTCGAGAATAAGCTAATAAATTGCCAGTTGTCTCACTTTGTCTTGTCCAGCTTGTTCAACCTAAATTAAACATAAACTTTAAAAAAGCAAAAATGTCATTATGGGTATACAACTTTAATATTACAATAAAGAGTGTATAATTTCTTTTCCCAGAAAAAGGGAATTGGACCAAAAGCAAGGTTCTTGGGGGACCAAATCTGGCCCATGTCAGTGACACAGAGACTTGAACGAGTCTAGTAAACCACTATTTGCTTGCTGGAGGGATTGAAATTAAAATATACATAGACATGTCGATGCCTAAGAAATTGACTGGCTTTTTGAGGTGCTAGTATCAAGTTTACTTAACTGCAGATTTACAGTTTTATCTTCAGTGAAGCTGAGCTGGTAGATGATCAACACCCACAAAATCTGTTAGCCCTACCTTTATCAGAATTCAGAAGATATCTCTTCATTTTTGATCTTACTCTACAAAGACTGCCTCCAAAACGGCTAGACCTGAAAATGCTGACTGCACTGCAGTCAGTTTTGTTAGAACCATTACTTTTCAGATGAGATTAATATTATTCAGTTGCAAATTAAAAAAATAGGTTGGTACAGCATTTTTATTGTAGCTCTGAGTGTATGCTACGGTTATAGTAAAAAGATCACATTCAGCATAAAAACTCTATTATTAATTTACTTCCTGTCCACTGCATTCAAAATATCTTTGTGATATTAAATTCAACCTATTTGTGATGTGAATTCAAGGACTCATCACACCTTGGAGATCAGTGGAAGTAATATATAATTTCCTGGCTGAGAGCCTATTGCATACTTGTATGTTGTAATGTGAATGTCTCTTCATAAAGAAAAAATTGAAAGTAACTGAGGTTTTCTGAGGTTGGCATCTTTTTTTGCATGTGTGAGCCACTCTTTCATCAGTTTGACTAAGAAATAACTACACTCTACCTTAAACAATAGCTTCCTAAAATTTGCCACAGAGTTTAGACTGTGTGTGGGGCTTAATGGAGAACCTTGTTAAGTGATGGTCTTTGACCTGAAGAGTCACAGAGGCAAGGTGGGAGAAACAAAAAATCTGGTCCTAAGATCTGAAAATCTTAAAATTTATTAACTTTTCTGTCATCTTTTCACTTTTCTCCAGGGCACTTAATGAAAAAGAAGTGTGTTTATGTGTGCGTGCGCACCTTGTTTTTCTAATAAATAAGAGAAATCCAGTTAAATTCCATTTAAGAACTTGCATACAGATTTTCACCAGTGCAATAATGGGCATTGTGCCATCATGTATTTATTCTTTTTAAAATTATGTTTATCATCATGTGTTTCTTCTTTTGATCATTCTCTGACCCAAGACAATCCTTGACTGGTCTTTATGCATGTACCTATTGGGCACACTGTGCATGACATATTCAAACAACTATTTCACACAATAACATGAATTACAGACACATAAAAATTTTGTGAACTGGGCTGTAAAATTTCTGATGCAGTATCTTCTACCTAACTTGACATCTGGTATCTGGTCTGAAAATAGTGTAATAATCCTCAAATTCTAGTCATCCTGTTACTTCACATAGCATAGGTATAAACAAATTTATGGATAAGAAATTATCTGGAAAAAAAAAAGGCCTTCTTCTAGAATAATGGTAATTTAGTGCCACTTTGGCATGAGCATGTCCTGAGTCTATGATTTGCCTACTGGCAAATGTATTTGCAGTGCTGTGTGTGCTTAGCAATCCCGTAGATCAGAAACAAATATCCTGGGCCCAATCGTGCAACCTTTATTCTTTAAAAATAAATTCTTCTGAGAATAGTATTCCCAAATAAAAGCTTGAATATTGAGCCTAAAGTGTATATGCTGAGGGACAGTGGATAAAGAATATGTTCCACAGCAATCAAGAGATGATGAGCTTGAGTAAGAAATCTGAAGAGCAAATGGTCTTGAGAGTCAATGTCAGAACTGGGAGCTGAAGTGTGCAGTCACTGCTCTCCCTGCCTTGACAACAGTCCTGATACAGTTTTGAATTGCATCCCCGTGCCAGCACAAGATTTGCTGATGCGTTTCGGGTGTGAGTGTTGGCTCAATTTTACTGGAGCTGGGAAGGCTTCCACAGTCTCAGCGCAGCAGCTGTCAATTACAGCAGATCTAGAAAGGTGACTGCATGGTAGTTTGTAACATCTACCTGGAGAAATGTTTTCCCTGGGTAGTATTTTCCTGTAAGAGATCACGGGTACTCTACGTTTTTGAATTACAGTGGCAGAATGGAGACCTGATGACAATCTGAATTAACATGGTGCTCACCAACAATTTGTGTAGTCTGGGAGGCTGTCAGAAAGATACCACTAGCCCGATATAGGATGCTGGCTGAAGTTGCTCTGAAGTGACAAGTAATAGGTGATTTTCTTAGATATCTCTCTTGCAGTTGGGTGCAGTGAGATAGAGACCATCCTCAAAGGGAATTTGATTTGGAGCATCATAATTAGTAATACTGTTGTGCTGTCAGGGCGCCTTTCATGTGCATCATGGGCAGCAAAGTGGTTATTACCTTTTTCAATTTGTTTCCAGTAATTTTTCTTCATAATTACACAAAAGATGACTCCTGAATTCAAGGGAACATGCAGCATTATTTCTGGTGTGTTTTGGATTACAAAATGTCTGTTTGAATTATACTGAAGGAATGTATGCGTTTGTTGCTGTAAAGAGTTGATTAAATAATGTTCTCGGCCATAAGAAGAGTACGGGATTTTATAGTTTGAGAAAACAGTTGTATGAAAATCTGCTCCAGTAAAGAGCATAGGAGGAACAGAAGAATAAAAATAGATTTCTGGCTCCTTCTGTTCACCTCTATGAGTGTATCCCATGTTCTGCCTTCTTCTCCTCTCCATTCCTAGAAAAATAACTAGTTTCAGTCTTCTTTTTTTCTTTTTTGTTTTTTTTTTTTTTTAGTTTTAGGATTGAGGGATTAGGGGTGTGCAACCTTGTATGTACTCATTCCCTTTTTTTTTTTTTTTTACCAGTATGAATCCCTGTGAGGCAAATCCCCCTTAACAAACCCTTCCGTGAAGCTTTGTCAGTGACTGCCAGCCTAAGAAAGAAGATGATGATTAAATCCTTTCTTCCAATAATACATCCAAACAAGCAAACAAAAACACTCAAGGCTGCTTTGAGACTGAACTCTTGGAACTACTTTACGTAAAATTTCCTGTTCAGTGTGTTTTGAAATGAATGTCCCAGTTCTGCAGGGTATGAACCATATTTTCTCTGTGCTATTTGTAAAGTAAGCTCTATAAAATATATCCCATTTTTGTAAAAGTTGTAAAATAATGTGATAACTAACTGTATCTATCTACATCTATCTCTCTGCCTGAAAGCCCAATAAATACAGCTGTTATTATATCTACTGCCTTGTTACAAATAAACTCTGACACTGAAAAATATGACTGCCTCCTTTCACAGAGCATCCTCAGCCTGTCTAATCTATAGGTTTCTAGGACAAGGAATTTTCTGATCCTGTGAGAATTCATGAGGCCAAATGTTTTTCCAAACTCATTAGGGATAAAATAAAGAATACCCATTATTTCTGCAGAATGAAAACAAAAGCAACCCTACCCTACTGGGTCATATCAGTGAAAATAATTTGGATTTTTGTATTGTTTTCTTTCTCTTTTGAGTTGTCTAAATTTTGAAGTAAATCTTCCTTTTTAACAAAAAATATACTTTATAAATCATTCAGATGGGATATTTTGACAATTTCAAACTTCTGTTCTTTTTACTAAGTAGAAAATTGGCTACTGTTAAAATTTTCTCAGGAGATATTACTCTTAAGAAATCAACACTTCTCATACTGTAAAAATCCTGAAGAATTCCTTCTCTGTTGCGCAGGTCCTCCTAGCATTATCAAGGCTCCTTTTCTCCCTGAGAATTGTATCTGTCGTACCTCTCTGGTGCTTTCAATGGAACAATCTCAGAGGAAGTTTGTTCTTTTGTTTGGTTCTTTCATCTGGTGGCAGAATTGGGTCAAACAGTTCCAGTGATGGCTTATAGGCTCCCATCTGCTAAAGCCCTCAAACAGGTTTTGTCAGGCTCTGTATTTTGTCAGACACAGAGTGGCTCAGGAAAGATACTGTAACTCCTGTGCATTCTCCTTGCTTCCTTGTTTATCTGCTCAAACCAGCCAGGAGCTGGGTCTGCAGGCATGTGCCCAGAAAGGACCAGGGACCTGACCCATTCAGGACCTGACCCATTCAGGACCTGACCCTCGTTCAGACACTGTGCAAAGAGAATTGAACTTGAAAGACACTATTTCTAAGCAAGCTCTCAGGTCATTATCTTCTTCCTCTGGACTGTTCTAGAAAAAGTAGTTACAAACATTTCAAAAATGTCCATTAAATACAAATATTCCCCTTTCTGAATTTTCAGAGGTATATTTCAGGTCTAATTCCAGCTCTCATATTTTGCAAAGGGATCCACTCTGAGTAAAAACTGAGTTTACTGCCAAAAATCTGGGCAAGGTACTGACCTGGTAGAATGTATTTACACTGCTATTTTTGCACTCATTTGTTTGCATTCTCCTCTTACCAAGCATGCTGTCTCCATGAGACAATTAGCTGAACAGAACATTGATAATTAAGTTTCCTATTGAATCTGTCCTGGATTTTAATTTGTTTTTAAGTTTTGCATGGAGATCCTATCTTTAACAAAAGTAAATGCAGAGAAATACAGCAAAATATCCAACAATTTATTTTGGCATAAAAAGGCATGTACTCTATTATTACTGGCTTTTGAGGTATTTCCAACTGAATTAAAGTAATGAATAGTTCTTTAGTTCACTTGCTTTGATTAAGTCTCTGGCTTATGAGATTTCACACAGAAGTAGACTTTATAATACTGTTAACAGCAAATGTTGTTGACACTCGTATCCATTAATGCAGTAAATAGACCTTCAGGATCTTTGTGTACCTAGTGACTTCTAGGAAAGTCATTAAAAAGTCGTAAGATCTTTAAACATGTGCCACATGACTGTATGAATTAGAGTATAGTTCTTGAGGTCCAGGATATATTTTTCTTATCTTGAAAAATTGTGTTGCTGTAACAAATTGCACTTTATTCATTCATTTGTATTACAGCAGTACCTAGAAGTGTCTCCCAAATTATGGGTACCACTTTGCCAGGCAGTCTGCACCTACCCAATATACAGTCCTTGCCACACGGTTTGTGATTCCAATAAACTATGTATGAGAGAAAGGAAAATTACAGTAAAAAAATGGCAGCATCATTTTTTTATCAAGGAACTGAGGCACAGCCATCAGGGTAGGAAAATATTTAAATTCAGACTAGAAAATTAAGTACTTGAATAATTCTTGAGATTTTAAAGTTGCCTCTATCGATAAATAGGCTTGCATAAAACAAGGTTGTATTGGATTTGGAATTCCAACAGTTATAAACATTTCTCAGTTAAAGCAGCATTAAAACATAGTATTGCTTATGACTGGATCTATTTATGCAGCCCTCGTCCTGGCACTGTGCAACTTTCCAGAAATTGACTTTGCAAATGTAATATTCATTTAATAAGCTTCTCATATGTAATCTAATATTGAAATATAATTTTAAAAAATTGTTAATGCTGGCAACAGATTTTTTATAATTGGTTAACTTCTCCTTCATTTACTTAACAAAGCATTTACTTTTTTATATTAAAAAGCTGAATCATGACAGAAGACATCATATGAAATCTGAACTCCAGGGAAAATGAAAATATTTTTCCCCATTGGTCTCACAGAGACCAGGACTCCCACAGCAGAATTTTAGATTCAAGAAAGACATGAAGGCATCAAAATAAGATACATGTCTGACTGAAAAATCTCATCTCTGCTAAATAAAATTAAAAAAAAAAAAAAAAGAAGAAGGAGCAAAGCAGCCTTATGTTTTAAAAAACTGATTCTCTAGAACTTTTATAAAAAAGAAACTTTGATTCTTAATGTTACTGAATTTTAATTGTAAAGCTCATCTTTATTTGGAAGAAGTTTCAACTCATACATAAAGTAGTTCAATATAAAAATAATTTTTAAATTGTGTGATAATTAATTTCAGTAGACATTACTTAAACATTATTTGCCTCACATTCCCTCGGTTAATGTACTAGTCCTATATGCTGCCTCAAAACTATAGTTCCAGGCAGATAAATAACATTAGTTACTTATATACATTTGTAATTTTTAGATGGTACTTTCTATGCCAGAGTACACCATACTATCTGTAGCTAATAGGGAGAAACAACACAAGCCATTACTTATTTAAGAAACTCAGTTACCTTTCTTATCAAAATATTCTGACCTCTCTTCTTCTTCTAATGTGGTATTATGATGCGTACTCCTATGGATTAAGCAAAACAAAGATGTACAGCTACTGACTTCTCCACCCTAATGAACAGCAAGAATCCTTGAAGTCAGACCAACAGAATGCCAAAGCCATTTTGCAGGAATAATAACAGCACAAAATAAAATGCATTAATACTTAAACTTAAGACTTTAAGTTTTAAAGTCTCCTCAGATATGTTACTGAGCTCAGAAGAGCTGTATTCCAGTAAGTTGGACACTGGAGAAGGAGTCATGCCATATGAAATCAAGCTTCTCTATGCCTATAATGTGCTATCAGGTCTTCAAACTCATTTAGATGTGCAAATAGCTGGAATTTTTGCTTAAAGCTTTTCTAGCTGTCCATAGGCCTACCTGAACTGTGAGATCCCAGAAAGATGCTGAAGCAAGTGGATGCCTGTGCACGGCTCTCTGTTGCTTCTTAAGAAATCCTCAGGTGGCATGAGCAGCCTTGGAGAAAACAGAGCAAAAACACCATGAAGGCAGATGAAGTAGGTAGAGGCAAATGGAAAAAACAAAGATAGCTAAGCTCATCTTCCAAACAAAAAAACATATGTGCACTTCAACGTATTCTGAATGCTAGCAAGCCCAACAGTAACCCCTTTATGATCCATCCAAGAAGAAAAACAATCTTATTTTGTTCTGTTGGAAAAACAGTCCTGTTTTTGTCAGATTGTAGGTTTTATTGACTTTAGTGTTCATTTTCCAGGATCTGAGCACTTTCTTGCTGTAAATGGAACAAATGATAACATTTAGAAAAATCCTGTAAAGTATAATTTTCAGAAACTATTAATTTGCCAATAAACTTTGCTTTGTATAGGACTTTTTGAACAGTTTTACAAAAAAGGCAACCTTGAGTAGTTTTCACCTTGGTACTGAGTGGTTTATATAAGAGTAAAACTATTATAGACAACCTGGGGAGGCAGCAAAAGGCCCTCCTGGACCCCATGGAGAGGATTTGGCTAACTGGGAAAGTCTGAGGGATTAGAATTGAGCAAAGTAAGAGCACATAAAATGAAGACCCTCTTTCTTGCTGTTCACTTTGAATATCCTGCTTTATGACTTCTGGTGCCTTAGGTTGGCAAGCTAGATTACAAGGGCATAATGCAGATGTATAGTGCCTCGGGAAGAGGACAGAAGCATTTTGCATGAAATTCTGAAAATTGTGGAACATCATTGTGGAAACTGCAATATTTGGACTAGATGACCTTTGAAGGTCTCTTCCAACCCAAATCAATCTATGATGCTATGATATTTGTGTGATGAAGCTTCTACATCCTTCCCCCCACCTAGTATCTGATAAAATCCTTTCCTCTTCCTTGCCTAAGTTGGATAGTATCTCACAAACCCTGAGTTCTGCTTTTCTACAATAACTTTTCACCTCCCACAGGTTATTTTCTTTTATTGTGAAAGAAATGTGCTTCTAAGTATAATTTTTCTTTGAAAGAGGAGCTTATCTCCAACATTTAGATTGGCAAAAACATTTAAAGAATCATGTATTTCTTGTCAAGCTCAATTTTCATTTACGTGTATTCTTCTTTTTCCACTGTTCTTCCACATGTTCTAATGCATAAATAACATCCTATTGTAATTCTTTTTATCTGACTCTTCTGTTTACCCCCTGCTGCATGTGGAAATCTTAGAAAAAGCCTATGGAGTGGAGTATGGTTTTACCTCTGTACCATATTTAGTAGAATAAACAGTGGGAGTTGGGGAGAGATCAGCAACAAATAGAAGCTTTAAAAGAGAGGGAGATTCAGACATGTCACTTAAATGGTTTTTACTCTCCAGTGCTTTAATGAAGAGACTCTTTAGACGCATTATTCTAATTTATCAGGAGCAGATGGCTTTAAATCTGAAGTTAGATAGTTCTACCTTCAAGAAAATAACACAGAAGTGTTTACAAAATCGTTAGTAGTTTTGAAGACAGCTAATCATTCTCCAGGTCAAATTATTTGGGATCATTGTGGACAAAGTCTTAAGCAGAATTTAAGAGACAGCTTACACTAGGAAGTATGAATAACAAAGGAACAAATTGTGAGATGAGGAAGATGACATGACCGTGATAAGGAACAATGGTTTCTTATCCGTCATGCTTGGGTAAGGAGATATGACTGAGGCAAAATGTTTACATATAGTATTGTTTTGCAAGGTTTGTTGCTAATAGAAGCTCCTTTGAAGCCCCTTTTTAGCAGTTCTCCATTACATTATAAGGGCTCGCTCCTTAGGAAGTGATATTTTATCTTGCCTGTGGCTACAGAGTGTCTGAGACTTTTAGTTATGAAAAAATCTGGACGCAAATGAGTAGCAGTGTTTCCTCAGTATCAGTGCTTACCCAGACTGGAAAACCAAAACAAAACAAAATTAAAAGATGCAAAAAAATGCCCTCAAACAACCAAAAAACAAACAAGTAGACAACCTGGTGTGGTTTCATCCAACCTCCAATCTAAAGAAAGATCAAAACCTTTAAAATGGTAGTTTAAGTCTGAGCTGAGCCAAATTGCTTCTGGGAGGTACCCATCTCGTTCCATTTTCTCTAGTGTTCTAGTGGCAGCCTAAAGGTAGGAAATAGGAAAATCCTGATTTGAGTGCTTCAGCCTGTACAATTCAGTTGGATGAGTACAGACTTCTCAGTGTCTCAGAGGCAGAAGAAATGTTCAGAATCAATTCAGAAATGTTTTGTCCTCCAGAAATAGACAGGAACTGGCAACAGTCACATCAGTTTTCATCCCTGCAATGCAGAGGTTGTGTGGTCACCTGGTTACTACTACAGTATTTCTGTAGTATGTGCTACGTGGCAAATGATTCTATCAGAGGCACATGGCCATTTTTTTCTTCTCTCTCTGTTCTCTCATCTCTCTTTCTTCTCATCTGCTATTAATTTTGTCCTTTTCCTCAGTGTACCTGCTCTAAAGCTGGCTGTAGAAACTAGGCAGAGATGACTTCCCAGTCAGCAATGAATCCTTGTTAGGAAGTAGAGAAGTGCTCACTTTTCACCATACAAGCATTCAGAATGAGAATACAAGCTGTCATAGAAATCCCAGGTTGCTGAGATAGAGCAAAGGGTATATGATCTCTGAAAATTACTCCCTAGATGCCCTTGGCATACTTACATCCATGCTCTACTAGCACATAGCACGAGTAACCTCTAAATGCATGTATAGCACCAACAGGAAGAACAACCACTGAAAAAAATTCAAATGTGACTCATGTGGTGCTACTAAAAGGCTGATTGTTCTGTCCTATATGATATCCATTTGTTCTTTCTTTGTTGTTTTACAACATTTGAAATAAAAGTCATTTAGACTTTGCAGTATGTATGTTCTCCTAGGTAACCTGTGATGGTGAAAAACACATCAAATCATACCAAAGCTGTCATGTTACATTATAGAGTTTTAAGAGATATATCATTTGCAAAAACAGTAATGGAAAATTGAAAATAGTCATAAAAAAATGCACAGCTAGCAGTTTTAATAATTTGAGGCCTTTTAAAAGAACAATTCAAATGAGATCTGTTTGAATTCAGGATTTAGATTTTTAACATTACAAAAAAAAAATGCCTATTGCGTAACTGAAATATCTGATCAAGCATTCAGAATTTTTAAGATCACAAAAGGTAACACTGCATTTAATCCTAAAGCAGAGGACTTTCTGTAGGCTTTATCATTACATGCATTTCCTTTTCTCTGGAAGAAAGGCAAAGGGAAAAAAAAAATAAATCCAGAAACATTAACAAGACAGAGTGCCTTGAGAAAAGTGCTGGCAACTAGCAGTGGTATGCATGACATTACAGAGGTTACTGGATGGAAAGCACAGAAAGTTTGTGTAAATTGAAGGAAGAAATTTGAGATAGGATCCTTGAAAATTAAATACCATGGCCATGTAAATCTAAAGTAGAATAAGAGGCAGACTAAGCTGCAACAACTTCCTTGAGCTCTTTCTTAATGTTGCATGGCTTAATATCCTCCAGAATGTTATTCGGGACATATCCACATGAGAGCAAAGAAAACAAGTCAATGGGAAAAGTGGCAAGATAAAATGCATAAGACATAAAATGGCTCTAAAATGTTCCTCAGAAAATGATTTTTAATATCAAAAGACATTTTCAATCTATATTTTAATTAATTTTTCTTCTCTATCTTAGGCAATTGAGATGAGGTTTTTAATGCTTGCACATCTGTTTTAAAAATCATCCAAATATTGTTTGGAGGAAAATTCTCTCAGGTGCAGAGGGTCATCACAAGGTCTTTCTATCATTCATGCCAACATCTACCCTTCATGTGTTTTAAGTGGTACAGGAAAAGACAGGTGGGAAGAAGAATTTCATCTAGGAAAAAAGATAACAGAGCATCTGCTCAGGCTTTGAAACACAACTTATTGGATTCTTGTTTCAGAATGTACTTGGGCTGCGTATTGTCCCAAAGTAATTATTACTGTTGTAATAGGTGACATCAATGATGTTTTGCTGAATAATGCTGTACTCAACATCACCTGAGAACTTCATGTATAACATTTTAGAATTCCTATCTATACTTCGTTTTGATTTTTTTTTCTACAGTGTTCCTAATGAGATTGCACATAATAGCAATGATTAATTAATCTTGAAATTAAGGGACAAGCAGTGGTTCCATATGTAAGTGTTTTTAGAGAAAAGAGACATCAGGTATAATTAAAAGAAGGGACAGTGGAGAGTCAGGAACTTTAATTACTGATGACATTTCCTGTAAAAATAAATTCCATTATAAGTTCTTTAGCAACACTGTTTTACTTATTACTGTGACTCAGGTTTTTCTCACATACCCACCCAGATGTGTCCTGCATTTAGATAAAGGAAGGTGTTGGAACACAGTCAGCAGATTAAAATGCCTCAAGATGTATCGGTTGTCAGTATGGAACCAAGTCCAGGGGATCATTTACTGCCCTGGACAAAATGGCATCTCCTTCACAGTGTTACATATGAGGGAGATATTCTGCAAAACAACATCAGCATTTCTAAAGGGCTGTCACGGGCAAGATCACAGTCTCCCAGGATATCAGCAGCTCAGAGCAGAATGCAGACTTTCAAGTTTGCTCAACCATTTTGGTGTGGATACACCTCTTTGTCAGTGGTTTATGCTATTTTTTCAGGCACCTGCATTTTCTCTGTTTGAAGAAGGGAACAGACTCTTGAGACTCAGTGCTTCCAGTTTCCCCCGTTTTCAAAGGAAATTGGGATTTATAATCTCATGCTCTATAATGTAATTCCATTTTAAAGCATCATGTGCTTAGACACCTAGAGAAAGGAATCATTTCAACTCTACTCCAAAACTGACAATCAACCCCAAAAACTGAGAGGCAGAGAGATAAGGTTAGCCCATTCCCTAGCAGGCAGGTCATTCCTGGTAAATGTTTTGTACCTTCTTTTGTAGGCTATCAATCCAATTTATTTATTGTCTACGCACTCAAAAACTCTTAGATCTTACAGAATGTCTTTGGATTTTCAATTAAGTGCACAAAATTAAGTTTCAAAGCTATATTTTCTGTTTCTGTATTTAAATTTCCTTCTGTTTATTCATGTTAGTGCAATTGAAGTGTCGTCTGGAAAACCAGCAAAGGCCCCCCTCACCATTTAAAATCTCCAAGGGCGTCCCTTACAAGAGGCTGTCTATAACATGATAGGCAGTATGCACTGAATGCCATGTCAGAAAGCAAGAACAGACCCTTAAAGACTGTAATTAATGTTCATTGCAATTAGTGGAAATTTTATGTATATTCAAAAAAAAAACCCAAAAAATTATGTTAAAATCTCCAATGTAATACCAATGCATATGAAATTAGACGTTAAAAACTAGGCAAGTCTCAAGCATATGGCTTTCCAGATGAATGACGTTTTTCCTTTTTTTTTCTTTCATTCTTTCCTTCAAATTGCAAAATTGGTGGATGACTGATAGCTAGCATTTGTACCTAGCATTTGATACAAATAAGAATTGAGAATGTAGTTAAGCTGGAAAAGAAAGACTGATCTGAGATCTGAAAAGTGGCCAAAAAAACAGTAAACACAAAGTAGCGATAAATGAAATGCACTGAGTTGGAGAAAGTGTAGCAAGGCGCAAGCAGGATTGATGGTCAGTGGAAGTTATTTATAATTTTTTTTAAGTCATTAGTAGTCAGGTCTATTAGTGAAATTCAAAGACTGGATGAAGTTTGAAAAACTCAGAAACCAAAGAGTAATAGATGAAAAAACTGTGTTCTGTAACTGTATAAACAAAAAAAAAGAAAAATTAAATTTGGCATAATGTATAATAATAGTTGGCAAGGATGTTAATTTGATGAAAGAGATAGACCTGGAAAGTAATAATGGTTCAAGAGACACATGGGATTAACTGTGGACAGCAAAGTATTCATCAATTTGCAATGTGTAACAGCTGCCAGAAAAAGGGCAGTGCAATTTTAGGCTGCTTGCACAGACATCATATAGTGGAGGAGAGAAGTAACAGTATCTCTACAGCTCCTATGTCATCCCAGTTAGACTATTGCATGGTGGGGTTTTTTTTTGGCTGCACATTATTTAAAAAAAAAAAAAAAAAAAAAAAAGATACCATGAATCTGGAAAGTGTTTTAAAGAACAGCAACAGAAATGGTGAGTTGGCTGAAGGGATGGATATCTTGGGAAGAAAAGCTTATTTAAAGAGTTGCCACCACCCTGAAAACTTCTTAGTTTCAAATAAAGAATTAAAGAAGCCCAAAGTAGTCTTATTCTTTCCCTTGACTCCCTCTGCTAATTAGATTTAAAAAAAAAATTTCTTTCAGTTAATTTTTTTTGTAGAATTTATATACAGTATGAATAGGAATACAAAGGAAAAGGACATTCAGGGAAAAGCACGCTGCTTTTAAACTGTCAGTGTATCTTAGTACATATAGTTTATTTAAACTGTAAATAAAAACAAAGGTGGAACTACAAATATTTGATCCTTAACAGCAAGGCTTTATGCCAAATTATTTAATTGTAAGGAAGCATAATTAAGAGTAATGATGTGAAATTGAGAGAAGAAAATTACATTTAAAACCAGGACTCCATTCTCACAGCAAAAGCAATTTTGATATAAAAATATAAGTGCTCCACTCTCAGAATCTGATAAAATTAATCTAAGAAATTTTACCAAATGTACTGTGTAGGATCAGTTCTGTAGTGTCAACAAAGCTATTAGGTCTTAAAACATCTCTGATTTTGTTTATGGTTATATAATCTTAGTTGCTGCATATCATTTGTCAACTTTGACTGTGGATCTTCTTGGAGACCAGACTTCCTTCTCTTCCTCTCTCTCACCCAGCCATACATATTGTATACACATCTAATAAATACAACAAAGAAAATTTTTCCAAGCGACATAGACAGTGTAAATGTATGTTTACATATCCATGTCCATTAACTTTAGTGAGGTATATACATTTAAATTCTTATTTGGTTTGGGATAGATAGATATCTATTTTTTTTTTTCCCCAAGCATGAGTTAAATTTTTAAAACCTGCAGTTTATTGGAAGTATAAACACCAAAGGAATAAGTTATCAGTAGCTCTTAGTATTGTTCTCTTAACAAACTAAATGTTTGGATTTTTCAGTACTTTTTCTTTAATTTTTAAGAAAGATAACCTAGATTGAACTGTGGGTTACAGTTGTCTACAACACTGAAGACAAAAGTTAGGACCTATTAACAGTTCTCTAAACTAGAAATTTATTCATTTTCATGGAGGAATTACAGTATGTGCATTGGCCTTTGTGTTATGGAATGAGTGGAGTCAGGTCCACATGATGAAGGAGCTGTGCTCCTTGACCCAACTGTTTTGAGGAGCAGCATGACTGAAACTGACGCCATCAGTCACCTGTGTCTTGGTATTATGGCAATAATCTCCTCTGTGGGTCCTCAAATCCACATTAACACCTCAAAGCAGCGCATAATCATTCATGCCCTTTCCGAATCTTCGTGCCTCATTACCCACCTGTTTAACCACAACATTTCAGGTGTCCTTCCCTTCCTCTCTTCATGGTTTGCTCTGTACTGAAGGTCTCAGTGCTGAGCAAATGTATAAGGCAGCTGGCCAAACTGGATGGCAGGAAAAGCTGCAGTTCTAGCAATTCTTTCACTTATGTAAATAAATTTGGGGTAACATCAACGAAGAACAATAATTTATTGTATTCAATATTCAGATTCTAAATGTGTTTGTTTCTCAGAGTATGCCTCTTTTTTTTTTTTTTTTTTTTTTTTTTTTTTTTAAGATGGATAGTGGCTGTTGCTAAGCTTCGGGAGAAAAAGATAGAGAAAAATAGAAAAGGATATTGAAATATTTCCTTTCTAACAATTCTAAAAATTCCCTTTAAAATTGCATTGCTCCCTAAAGAGTTATTGTTTCAGATTTAGAAAGTCAGTCTTTAAAACTATAAAAAAGGGTTTAGTCTGCTTCAGATGTAAGTCTCAGCGCTTCCTTTGCTAATTAATGACTTCTGATACCTCTACAGTGTAGGAGGTGACATTATGAAGATGTTATTTATTCTCTGTCTTCATATATAGGCTACAAATATACTATGTAAAACATCATATATATACAACAGTTTGCATATATGTACATATATACACATACATAAAAAATATATTATCTTACATTTTTTGTGCTATCTCATGTCTGTGGTAGACTTTTGGTAAACAAAGTATTCTTTAATCTGCATTGTGCACTTCTTTAATGTCAAGTTATTAAATGTTCCTATATTATTTAAATCATTAACATGATTTTTCTAGCTAACTATCGACTAGTCTTATGAAGTATTTCCTGTGAGCCGTGTGTTTTGCAACAGCTCAGGTAAAAGGAGTTAGCAGCATGGTGTCAAGAATAAACTTTAAAAGGGCTCTCTAAAAGTAATACTTGGAAGGTATTCATTTGACCTTCAGTGACAGAGCTTATGCCTTGCAAATTGATTAATACAGATACAATATCAAATCATTTTTCATACAATTTTTTAATGTTTGTTAAATGCTGGAGCAGTATGTAAACAGAGTATTTGGCATTTTTATTAGGCTGCGGAACTCAGTCATTTCCTTTGCAACAACATCTCATAAACTATTTTGACAGTCTAATAAACTATAAAAAGCTGTGGTAAAAACTGGCTCTGAATGTTATAACCGTACAAAATGGAAAGAGCAAGAGAAAACATCTATCACTGAGATTATTATCACTGTTGCCATGGCAACCTGGTTCCAATGGCAATATCTCCATGGTTCTGCTGTTTGTTATCATCTTTCTTGATTTTACATCATTGAAATTGTAGTAATTACACTCTGCCTGATGAAAAATGCATGCTGTCATGGCAACTAAGTCAAATATTCTTAATCATTTCACCTCTTCAATCTAAAATGTAATTGTTTGTCAGTAAAATAGGTTATACAGAAGGCTTCTATGGACTTATGATTGCCTTAAGTGTTTTGCAAAAATTGTGCTTTTAGGCTCAAGACTCTAAGCTAAACTAATAATCTACAAAGGTAAACAATGACTCATTAGAGAAAGTAATCAGTTCTTATTAATTGTACAGTAACAGTTCTAATGTGATAGAATAATCAAATATAATACATATTACTTGAAATAAAATGTAGCAGAGAACATTGACAATATTGCTAGAATCTTGAGTTAAATTGTATGTGATTCAGATTCTGTATTTATTTCATTGAAGCCTGCTTGCCACTTGCATCTCAAGAGTATCCACCTAAAACTTAAAATACTTTTTTTTGTTGTACTCATTGACTGCTCCCTCATCTCACAGAATTTTTGTACATTCAAGGCTGAAGATTTAAAACACTGAAGACAATCTAAGGGAAAATAGTAGTAAACACATCAAAATTTTAGAGCATTACATTAAAATTCCAATCTCTTGCTTTTCTCTCTGGTAATGTACTGCGAATCTTTTCAAACTAATTGTAAATCAAATTTTCAAAGATATCTCAGTCCAGCCTGATATTTGGGCCAGCCATGTTGGTTCTACAATACATTGGGAACATTATCTTACTCGGTCTCCACTGCAGGTACAAATGATCAAATTCATAAGTCTGGTGTCCCAGATCACACATTTTGTCTCCCAGAAAACCACTTGCTCTTCAGACCATTATTTAACCTGCAGATAATTGTTACTTCAGTAAACTATCATGATTAATTGCAGGGTGAGACTTGCTGAGGAATTTTTTTTAATGTTTACTTATTGTAGAATATGTCTGATAAACCTGTTCTTGTCACTTAGCAATGAAGCAAACTCTACTGATACTTACTTATCACCTGGGTTTGTGTATGGTCTCCACTTTGTGGTTTTTCAAATCTTTTACTGCTGTTCATGTACGAGCAGATGGTTCTTGTTAAGTTGAGGCACAGCGTCAAAGTTTCTGCTTCAAGCATGATTGCTTGTCCTATTGATATTTTGTATACATTGAGATTTTTCGCCATCTGAGGAACATGGAAGAACATTTCTTCAACACTCAGAATCAATTAGGGATTTGGGTATTTTTGTTTTGTGCTAGGAATAATAGTGTGCACCCAGGTGCTCAGCCTTGAATTATTTCTACTTCAGTAAGGGATTCATTTAAATACATCACAAATATTAATGAACTCTTTCAGAACAGTACTGTGAGAGAAGGAAGTATTGCTGATAGGAAACTGAGACACGGGGAAATAAGGAGCCTTATTCATGGCCACACGAGAGGTTATGAGATACCCTGCAATCAAACCCAGATTTTAATTGAGGTCTTAGCTAAAAGATCATTGTTGTCTTGTTTGAAGGCTAAATCATTAACTATTCACCCAAACATTCTCATTGGAATGACTGGGACCTTCCCTTTTTCTTATGCGAATCCTCTCGCAACTCCATAGTGAGTCTGCTATGCGTGGAATTAAGGGTTTGGGAAACTTCTCTAAAATGGCATGCCTACTGGGAATGTACTGAGCCACTGGCAATTACTTCCCAGTAGGGAGCATGATTTCTCCCACAAAATTACTCAAGTTGAGCCACAACTCAAGCTGGGTAGAAAATTTGTACTTTTGTGAGAAACATCCTGCTACTTTTAATTTAGCTGCTCCTTTCTCCAGAAGAAATTAAAAGTTACATATGTCCAATTCTCTGAAGAGGGAATCACGCTGTCAAGCCCCATTATGGAAGGAAAAAGAAAGAAAATTTTTAAAAAGCAATGGAAAACTACCCACAAAACAAGAGAGAAATTTACTCACTGTAACCAACCGTAGCAATTTGAAATTGTCCACCAAATGCAAATACCAGGCTTTAAAGTACAAAAGCCACAGACCACTCAGCCGGTGAAACAGTAAAAATGAGTCAAAGTCCAAAGAGCTAAAATATGGCTCAGCATTCATCCTGTACCAAATTTCTGCCCCTGTTGAACTTACCTTCTTATGAGTCCCTTTCATTGTCCCTTTCATTAGGACAAAGTAAGAAGGAAAAATGCATAATGAACTTCAAGTGAAATATCTTTTCTCTGGTGACTGTCCTCAGGTTTCCATCCTAGACTTGGATAAGGTTCTGTCATTTGTCCCATATTAATTTTTACATCAACTTTCTTGGTGGAACCTCTTCATGTTTATTGCCAATAGTAAGGTCCATTAAGATACAGATGTAGCTCTTTTATTTTTAGGAACCCTAGAGCCTTCCTATTTCTTAAGGACATCTGAGGTTTTCAAATGCTTCCAGATAGACACCTTTCTATTGATTTTAATTGGCTTTCCATCGCCTTTAATTGGCTTTCCATCAGGCTATAAAACCCTGCCTTTCTTCTAAATTATCTTTAACTAGATGTTCATTCAGGGCACTACTGCCTGTGTCTTAGACACTAACTCTGCCTGGTGTCCTTTGGTCCCTTTTGACTGCTCATGTCAGTAGCCGTGCCTTCAGGTGAAGCCTCCGTTGAGATTACCAGTGTCCAAATCTGCCACATCTTTCATTAGTGACACCCAGCATGTAGCTTCCGCACCTGTGCCACAGCCTGGCTGTGGTCTCCTGCTCCACACGATGGCTGTCAGTGGTCTGCAAACCCAAGAACTCTCAATCCTCTCTCCTGCTGGTACACTTGCCTGTGACCTTAGATCAGTTTTTGCCTCACAGACTGGAAACCTCAGCACAAGGAATGCAAACATTATTTTAATTTATGAATTAACAATAGCCTAAGAAACAAAATAGTCGATGAAGTAGGCATTTGTTAAGCCTTTGCTTTGCTTTATGTGAGCCACTGATGGAGCAGGAGGCCTAGCTTCCACTGCTAAATAATATAACACATTCCAGGTGAATATGCAATTGTTGCTAATAGAAATTTAGCCATAAGGAAAAAAAATAATTAATTGATTAATTAATACTTCATATTTGTCTTCTTTTTCCTCCTCTACTATTATGTATAATTTGTCCTAAACAACTTGTCATGAGTATCTATACAGAAAATGAATGAGAGCATAGAGTATGAAACAAAAGTAGAAAAGAAGAAAGCAAATATGCTTCTGCATTTCTAGTATTTATGGAACCAGACAGATTCAATAAGGCAATCGCCTGCAATTTATCGATAGACAAATTTTTGCAGCCCCTACTTTTCTCCTACAATTTCACTAAATATTATTTCTGCTGTTGCTTTCATTCTTACTGATTCTTTGCTGTTATGTTTGTATTTATACTCAGAAGCAATAAACAAATACAGAAGTGGCTAGATTCTTTGCCACAGAATGTCTTTGCGGTTACTAAGGAATTGCACAGGCCTCTGACAATAATTGTCTGTTAAGAATAAACATGCTATGAAAAGCTCATTGTGGAACTAGAAAAGGTCCAGATTATAGACAGTTTAGGAAGAGATCTCAAAACCATAAAATTTCCTTGTGATCCTAAAAAGCAATATTTAATATTTCCCCAAATCCTTAAGACAGAAATAGTATTAATATGTAGAAGTATGGAAAAGACCTTACATGTCACCTTTGTCTCAGTAGGTCTTCCATTTCATAATGAGATCTGAGGTGTGAAGTTCTATTCCTTCTCTCAAAGTTTTCCCATAGCAGCCTTAAGGCTGGGTCTAATAATTCTTTTAATGGAAGTGCACTCTGTAATGTGAAACCAGAACATAAACTTTGTGAAAGGTGCCGGGAGACATCCATCAATTCTTACTTCAGAAAATGTGATATTATCTTATTTAAATATCTTCAAAACCATCCCAGTGGGTTGAGATAACAACCAATGTTTCATTGAAGTGGTGACAAATTTGTTTTGTTGGGACTTGTTTTGGAAAAGAAGATCAAGTTGCTCATGTGGATTTTGCAGTGAAAGTTGTCAGTAGACTCTGCAGAGTGGCTAAGTATGGCAAATCAAAGGTAGAGGCTGACATATAAATTTTAATTGCAATATAAAGTGCAGTTTATATTAACTCGCAGCAGATCCCTTCAAATCGAGAAACTCCAGGACAGCTTATACTGATCCCACTTTATAATCACAGAATCATAGAATGGCTGGGGTTGG
>NW_010322272.1:0-3205 GCF_000700745.2 Antrostomus carolinensis
GAGATAAGTCCATCGTGCAGTTCCTCACAAGTTGTCATAGAGTTGTCCCTTTTTCTCTTGCAACAAAGGGACTGTTTGACCAGTTGAACAGACCATAAAGAATAAATCAGTGAGAGAAAAAGGTAGATTTCTATCTACCATGAAAGTCACCTGTATAGTAGATGGGATAACTCCATTCCAGGTTTATTCATGGATAGAAGTTCTATTTTGCACTGATGCTCTGGGCTTCCTAAGAAGATCCTCCAGACCAAATCAGTTCAGCATTCAAAGCATGAACACCAGAAATGGGTGCTTACATGAACACAACCTTGCTCTTCTGAAGTCTGTCCTTCACTAATGGCATCCTCCCTTTCCCAGCAGTGGGACTCGTCAGCAGCTAAGGAAAAGACTTTAAAATAAGCTTTAGAGCTGGAAGGCTGTTCTTTCCCCTTATTCACCATGGAATAGAGGTGCCCCAAAAATGTTGCCTGATGTCTACAAAGCAAGGCCCCAGTCAGCTTGCAGTTAGCCTGGCACAGGCACTTCTATACAAATACAGCAGTCCAATCCTTAGCATCAAATGTATAATCTCAGTTTTTTATTGTTTTAATTTGCTGCAAAGAAGCCTGAGGTGACCAGACAGATGGTAAATTATTACAAGTTTGGCACCAAAGTCTGGTATGGTCTCCTAATAGAGCATTTTTTATGGTTACATATTGTATCATGTTCTAATTTATAATGCAGTTACACCCATCTGTGAGGCCAAATTCTGCTCCAAGTTACACAAGAATAACCCCACTATAGCAGGGATAAAGACACAGGAAAGAGCAGAATCTAGCCCTAGTTCATCTATACCTCAAAAAGCCCTTAGAAAAACCTACTAACCAAGCCTGGATACACTTGATCAGAGTCTAGATGCCCTGAATGGGAAATAGATGGAAACCACTTACAGTCTGAATGGGCACAATCAGAATTCAATTTTTTTTAAAGTGTCTTCATTTCCAAAAAAGGAATTTTATCAGCAATGATATAAGCAGATATTCATTAACTATATATGGGAAGACCATCTTCCAGTACAATAAAATCAAAAGGAAATCTGCAGTTGCAGGATAACGTCTCTTGTTTTCTGCATACAAAACAAATAGTGATAAAGCTTAGTCTTGGTAAACTAGTCCCTGCCAAAGAGACTGAAGCAAGAGGATGTGCATGGCACCAGTATTCAGGTCACTTTCCTTTCCTCGTGACAGCAGATGTGGTTTAACTTATGCACATGAAGTGATCTTATGATCTCATGCATAAGTGATCTTATGCACATGCACGTGATCTTTTGCTTGTTTGCATGGAGTAACATTTTTGGTCTGTATAATGTGCAGTCACTGAAGATGGAGGAAGGAATCAGATGAAAATGTTTTACACCACAGCAACAAACCTTCCCTCCAGGGAGGTGACATATCCTCCTAGGGAAGCACTGAGGGCTGCACATCCTCTCCCATGCCAGCTGATGGGAAAGCAAAATCTAAGTCTGTGTTGTGATTCCTCTTCCAGATCATTCATCCTCAGGATAATTCTTTTGAGGATGGATTGAAGCCCAGGCTTTTCCCCAGATACAGGCATTTTTTGTTTCAGGCAAGCAGTCTTCCTATATCAAGGCTTTGTATATACCAGTATAGCTCCACCTACTTGAGTGTCAGCTATTTAATCTTAGCGTCTGGTGTCCTCTGACTCTGATCATAAGGGAGTTATCAGAAAAACTAGTTTATGCTTCGAAGGCAGTTGAGCCTTGAACAGGTAGGCACAGCTTGCTGTTGTTGATCACGGGCACAGGTGTGGAAGAGCACTGAGTGTATGGAGGCTATTGCATTACAGTCTGTTTTAAATCACACCTCAAATCCATCTCACTTAAAGAGGACCCCAAGGTAGTAAAAGCAGAGTGTACTTTAACCCTATATGCTTGCCAAACACCAGTTTGCAAAATGAAAAGGGATAAATCCTGGCAGTGGAGAGGAATCTGGTGAAAGCAGTACAACCTCACCATCCCAGCAAGCTGCCCAAAGCTGTCTGTGCAGCACAGTCCTGATACCCACTGGTTCGTCACTGCTCTGCCTCCCTACGTGGGATAGCAGCCAGAAGGCTGGTTTGTAGTTAGCATATGTGTTACCAGAATGGCTTGTCAGACAATGTCCAGAAAGTTTCCAAAACTTATCCTAGGGTTATACTGAAATCTGTTTGGAAAAGTGTGTGATTAATTGCAAGAAGGCTTGCTGATACCATTATGTGAATTCACCATTGTACAATGTACCATTACCTTTAAGTTCCAGTGAAAGAGATATGGAGAAATTAGAATCATAGAATCATAAAATGGTTTGAGTTCAAAAGGACCTTTAAAGGTCATCTAGTCCAACCCCCCAGCAGTAAGCAGGGACATCTTCAAGTAGATCAGGGTGCTCAGAGCCTTGTCCATATTGATTGTCCATACTGCAAAGAACAATTGCTTTCTAATGTAACACCTTGCTAAGTTTGCTTTGGTTTTATTGAAAAACTTTGTCTGGGTTTTTTCAGACCTACTCAATGCTTCTGGGAGCTATGTGTGAGACCAATAAAAAAGACAGTGGGTATTCCTATAGTTTTTGTACCATCCAAAATCTGACCTGCCAGAAGAACTATTACCTAGCCTCATAATAATTTGTTCAAAGAAATGGCCTAGAAAAGGGCATTCATAATACTGAAAGCAAATAGGCCCAAAATCCAGCTGATATCAACAGTGACTTTGTTAATTTTACATTTTGAAAAATATAACTGAGACTGGAAAGCACTGGAAAGTACATAAAAAATGTAAGGACTTAAAGCCAAATTAAAGGTTAACTTAACATTGAATCATTTTGTTTCAGAGTTATGTTTATTTTCACCTAATTTTCTTCAGCACCCAACTGTACTATAGATCAGCTGCTCCTGAGTTCTGAAATAATTTCTCAAGAAGAATCTTACATTTATATTACTATAATAACCATAACTCTGTGTGCAACATTTGTATAACTGATTAAGTCTGTGCTTAACCATCACTTCATGTCCCATAGAAATTATTCCATTTACAGGCAAGTCTGTATCGGGCAAGCAGGAAGTATCTCTGCAGACAACTTGAGAAGAGTGAGACTCATCTTACCTCACCTGGGAAAAAAGCCTCTGTGGTATAGACTGAGTTACTCAAGTTGCCTGTACAGTTCATAGG
>NW_010322272.1:3233-29249 GCF_000700745.2 Antrostomus carolinensis
ACACATTCAAGGACAGAATTATCTCTCTATATGGACCTCCAGAGAGTTCCTAATCAATGAGCTTAGGCTAGATAGCTAGCATTTAAATGATGATGCAGAGGTAAATACTACCTGAAGTACCAAGCATTTTTTTTTTTTTTTCACTTTGAAACTACTATGGAATTTGGCAAAGCAAAATCTGCAAGTAAAATGTTGCTATGAATTTATCAGTGTTCAGTCTGCTAATCTTACATGGAACAAGAAACAAGCACAAACTGCTCGCTGTTGATTTTCTTTCTTTGAAACATAGGGTAGAATGGGTACATGCTGGCAATGTACTGAGTGATGAAGTTACCAGTTCTCACATCACAGTGAGATCTCCACTGAACAGTGAGGCATTTTGCATGTCCACACACACATCCTGCAAAAATGGGATTTTCTTCTGAGCCATGTCTTTTAGCATTCAGGTGGTCAGGCAGGTGATAGCATGAAAATAGGCAAGAAGGGCAAAATCCTCAGATTTTGAAAGCACTTGAAACCACACTGCAATAGCAAATTTATCAGAAGGACTTGTCAAATAATTGCAAACTCCTAAATTAATCACTGCAAAACAGTGACTCATCATCTTATGAAGTACGAGGCATTCCTCTTGAGCATGAGATGTTGGATTTCTGGTGGATCCAACAATGACAGCAGATCACATTTTCCTGTGAGATGGCTGAAGAGTAAAGGAGAATTCCTTGACGTTTCTAAGGAATTTGAAAGGCTGACTTCTCAGAGAGAGTAAGCAAATAATTCTGTAGGAGGAAGGACCACTATGGCAACTTATACCAGTTGAAGCTCTGCCTTCGGTTAACATGCAATGAAATCATGGAGAGACCAGAGCCAAGCCTAGAAATAAAGGAAGAAGAAATACAGAGGCAGAAAGGCAGTTAAAGTGAAGTAAAATCAGAAACTGAAGGGGGAAAGGAGCAAAAAATAAAAAGAGAAAAGAGTGTAAGAGAAAAAGGAAAGACAACTGAATGCAGAATCACCAAGCAAGCAAATGAACAGTGAACAGATGTGAAGAATGAATTGCTGGACAATGACCAGAAACGTATCCTAGAATTGGGAAAAGAGGCAGAAAAAGGAAGGGAAAGAAACCAAAAATTACAAGACCAATGTTTTTATCTTCATAGTGTTTGCTTGTAATTGTACTGTATGAACCTGGGGGTTTTCTGAACTAGTCGGAAGTCTTGCTGAGAAACTGCAGCCTACCACTAACAAACAGCATGCCTCTCAGAGGTTATTCTGTTGTTAATCACACACCAGTACATCCTTTAGCAGTTTTCCCCTGTTCTTTCTGATATGGTTCATATAGATTTTCTCTCTGCTGTGTGAGAGGCCTCTTTTAGTCCCCAGGAGAGGCAGAGTAGATACAATACAGCTATACTTTTGCACTTACAGAAATAATAAAATGTGTGCAGTAGGCTTCTCATTCTGCAATGGAATTAGCTCCTCCCTGTATTCAGGCTTAAACTACTGAAGCCCTTTATCCTCGTTAGCAGGACAAGATACATCTCCTGTGACTCTCAAGCTGCAGCTGTAGAAACATAACTACATGAAAAGTAACCTATTTTTTAAAAAAAATAATTCTGTCCATTTGTGTCTGTGTTATTTGTAAAGTAATACCCCTCACACGATTATATCCTTCTCACATTATGGAAAGTTGTCTTTGTTCTCTTCTATGGTTTTCTGCAGGCTGGGAGATTATTTACCCCCCTATGTTTAAAAAAAACCCCACACATGCACACAGACACACACACAAGCATGGTATGGTGTTTAACAATCGTTTGGCTCTCCTCAGATCCATGCTAAATACACCCACCTTTGCTTTCAAACAGTGTTTTAGACCCTTACTTCTATGGGGACTCAGCTACCTTTGAGGTGATGAAACACCACTTAAACAGACTATATTTGGTCTTTTAAATAGCTCTTAGCTACAGTTTCTCTGGTTTTTTTTTTTCTTTGTCAAAAGTGTTTATATGATAAAACTCATGAGAATACAAAAAAAATATAGTACAGCCTGAAAATCTGTACAAAACATGATAGCAAGCTCTGACCTCATAGCTACAGCCCAAGGGTTAAGGCAGATGAAGTTATCATGTGACAGCGTATTCCTTATCCCCCTGTGGCACAATGTTTGTCTTCAAGCATCTGTCTCTGGACAATTGTGTAATGCAAGGCAATGAGGTGTCTGCAGGATCCATATCCCTAGAAGTAAAACTGGAATCCCTCTGTTTACAGCCTTTCTCGGCTTTATTAGGTCAGGCATTATGAGTTTTCGTTACATAGTTCAATACACGATTACAACTGTACTTCTAAATGATAGTTAAATTGAATTCATTATTTTGTGTGAAAATAAAAATGATCCTTTTATGTTTCCTCCTAGTGTTTCCCCCAGGCACATATAAAAAAAAACCAACCAAAAACCCCAAACCTTTCTCCTCTCCTAAGGTCTCCTCTGACCTTCTGTAATAGGCTATGTTTTGCAAACCAGTTTTTCAGCTAGGATAATGCAGCTGAAGCTACCACAGTTAATTCAGCCAGAGCACCTTGTGTCAGGTACCCTGGCATCAAACGGTGACTAGAGGGAACTGGGAGGAGGGGAGCTGGGCGGGGAGCCATCACATGGGGCAAGTGGTGGTAGCTACAACCCTATGTGAGCAGCCAGGGCAGGCTCCGGACGCTGCTGGAATGCGTTTGTTCACTCATGGACAGACAAAGAACAAAATGTACCAGCGATACAGTCTGTGATGCGGTAGCAACAGCCTTGGGAGAAATAACGCTCATGAAAAGCACTCATGGTATAAAAGTTGAATTAGGTTTCAGTCCCCAAACAGTGGCCCAGTCGGTGTGTAAATGCAGCATTGAAAGCACTTTAGGCTCAGCAGCAAGGCAAATCATTCTGACTCAAGTAAATTCATACAGAGCAAGACTGATACTCATCCTCCATGCAGACTTCCACCCTTGCCACTTTTGTTCACAGCCAGTTCTGCTATTCAGTAGGTATTCAGATAATTCATGGAGCAAGATGAAAATTGTGAAATAAAGATGTCACAAAAGCTGCAAAATGTGTAGCCTGAGGGGTAAAATTCTAACCTCTGACAAAAAATAAAATAATAATTAAAAAATTACTGTAATAACTTTCTATTCTTGTACAAGAATTAGTTGCTACATTTTTTCTGAAGCTAAAATAATACCTGTTTAAGATAATAATCAAGGTGGAATGGAAGATGGGAGCTGTATACAGAGTTTTCAATGAAAGCCATTTGGTGACATAAGTGAAATTTTAGAAGACAGGTCCTACTTCTTATGTCTAGAGAGTTCATAAACATGTGCACAGTAGTTAGAAAATGAAGATGATGATAAGGTTGGCCCAAATCATATATTGCTTAATTTTCCTGTTTATTAGCTAACTCCTTTCATAACATGACTGCTATGAAGAATATCACACTTCTGTCAGTTTTATATGGTTATAAATGTGGGGGGTTTGTAATTAAGAAGACCCAGTTTAAAATATGAAAAAAAAAGAAAAAAAAAGAGCTGACCTTTCAGCATATGAGTGACTTCACTGGAAATTGTCACTTGCTTAGAGCCAGACATATATGTACATTACATTTTCTTAAAATGTCTACAGCTATCAGTTTACTGCTAGGAAAAATTATGCAAGGAGTTAGGGATAGGAGAAACATCTTGTAAAGAAGTGTGGTTAATACATAAACCATAAAACACTGTTTATATCAGGCCCAATTCTAAACTGGTAAGTCACCTTGGCTGCAATTCTCTGCTGTAGGTATTGAATTCATTTCTTTACTGATGCTTTTATCCTGGTTTTCTAAGGAAACCAGGCTTATGTATTCCCACAAACTACCCATTCTCACTGATGCCTTTTGAAACTATTGGCCAATTCACAAAACTTGACAGAAGTTTCAAAGATATTAAATTCACCCAGTATTTCATGGAAATGGGCAGCCTAGTGAAGGAGACACTTACATTAGTGCAAATTACTGCAAGGTATTATTAGACACCAGAGAAACCACACAAAAAAAAAGATGGCTCAGAGAAAACAATTGCTCCTCTGTTTAGTAGGTCAAGTAACTGCTTGTTTGTGCCTCTCCACATTATTTTTTTTTTAACTGAACAGAAACATTCCCTAACATCCTTGTATGTGCCTGTCTTTGAAAAGGACATTACTGTGCTCCACCACCAATGTATCGAAGTTTCTCATTGTTTCTTTTAGAGTAAGAAGGAAATGAAATTATTTCCATTAGACTGCAAGAGTTGGGTAAATGCTAGGATGGTACAAGCTACCCTCCTCACTAGATCACTTCCCTACTACTTTACAGTCCCACTCTACTCCTTTCCCTGGGCTTGCCCCTGGGCAGAGCAGTGTAGTTGTCCAGCATGAATTAGCGTATGAAATCTTGGTTAAAAAAAAAAAAACCAAAAAACAGTTCTAATTCCAACATTCTCTGAGATAAAAAGTCCTTGAGTAAGGCATGACAGAGTTTAGGCACCTGGCACGCTGAAGTCATGCTTATCAAAACAATGGAAATCTTCTCAAGTGGTGTTTACCCCAGTGGGAGCTTCTAAGTGTGATGAGCTTTTAACTTCAGGTAAATTAGCGTCAGAGTTTGTGAGCTTGTTAACGCATGAGAGTTGCGTGTCTACTTTAGTCAGGCTGCTAAAACCAACCAACAGATTCAAGCTCATCAACCCTTAATATTGTTTAATATTGCCTTAGCACAACTTTGAACTCCTTTAACCAGTTGCCACTTGGAGTTTCTAGTATTGCTTTTACTTATTAACTCTTTTGGACAAAAGTCTCCTTGTTATGTTTGGTGAAGTGTCTGTGTTTATGTAGCAAGATGTTGGTCCCTGACTGAGATAGAAGACACCAGATAATAATGACGGCAACAGTAAAAATAACCTTGCCCTGCAATATGCTTCCTGAAAACAACACACAATATTTACAGAAAAGAGGGAATCATAAGAGAAGGATCATGAAAGATCTGAGGAGAGAGGTTAAGGGAGACCACAGGAGAAGGCGGTGAGGTTGATGCAGCAAACCAGATGAGGACAGGTATTCTCTTGCTTGAGGTAAAAGGCTGTCAGGAGCTGGGACTCACAGGACAGTGGTCACTCCATGTAGAGGCATCAAAAGAATTTCTTGTTGCCCTGCTCAGTCCAGGAGAAAACAGTGTACAAAAGTGTTCCTCTGCAACTTATTAATGGTTATAAGATGCTGGTACAGAACTGCGTGGATACTGCTATAGGCAGGACACCTTTCAGATCTGCCATCCAGAGACAACAGGAAATAAGCTCTTCACTAAAATTAAAGGAGCTTCTCAAAAGTGTATCTCCAATCCCCTCACATGCTCAATAAAATGAAAGAAGGGACTGAAGTGGAAAAACTCTTTTCATGCTGTTGCAGTGCTTAAGTATCAATACAAGGAGAACCTCAAAAATCTCAGAAAGATGGTACTAAAATAAGGAAAATGCCTGTAGCCAAAAAGCTATTCTTTTATCTGAATCCTATCAGGGAAAACGTAGCTTTCATTCTCCTTTCATTGATACAAGCTTGAAAAATCTCTCCAGCTGTGCACATTGCCAGGAGTTGAACTGTAAGCATGTCTGAGTGCTTAAAATACACGAGTCTGCAAGTGCTCCCCTGAACTACATGGGAGGATAGAAAAGTAAAGATTCAAAAAAGCTTAAAAGCAGAAGAGTGCTGGTTGCCTAGAAAACAAGACTGACTACTAGTCAAGGATGGAATTGTTTTTAGCAAAACTTTACCAAGTAGCTGAAATCTGGGTTAGCAGAACTGCTGTGGCCTAAATATAGGGTATGTGTCCCTGGACCAAAGAAAGGTACAGCCCTTCATTTCTATGAAGGGCTCCTTTATCTGAAGAGATGGTTGGTTTTCATAAGGCTGCTCGTGCAAAATAAGACTGCTCCGGCATAAGAGTGAGGACCCACACTCAATCCTGCAGATCTTACTGTTCAGATAAGCAGAGCTCTGCTGTCCCATGGATATGTGAGGGAGGACCATTCACATGAATAGTGTTACAGGCTTAGCTTCCAGGGCTATTCTCTTTGGATTGTCATGAACTGATGCTTAGCAGCAGTTTTATAAAATGAAGTTAACAGAGATTTTTTTTTTTTTTTTTTTCAAAGTGATGTTGTTATTTGTCCCTTTGGACAAATTTAACAGACTAAGAAATATTTCTTAGTGAGACAGTATAATTTCTTGCAAGAATTGTGTTACAGATGAAAAGTCAAGCCTATAGCCTTGTGCAAGGCAGCTGAACTAGTAAAGTAACAAAATTCACAAAAAATATGTTTTTGCCCTTTTTTAAGGGGCACAAATTCAAGGGTTGGAACTTACTGTACGTTTAATTGTAGATGTGTATACAGCATTTTGTAGGAATTTCATCATGGTACAAAATCAGACTGGAGAAAAGACTAAAAGGAGTTAAGAGTCCCATATTTTCCAGACATTTGTACCAGGTTTAATAGGTTTTTAATTGGCACACTTACTTAACAAAAATAATCTTACCAGGTTCCCATCACCTTCATCTCAGTTTTTAACTATTGTGATATTCCTCCAGGCTATTATGTGACATGCCAACAAAAAAGCAGGAGTACAATAGTTTTCTTTGTGTTCCTCTCTCTTAATCTGCAAAACAGATGCAGTGAGTGCACTAGCCACTCCAGATTGCTTTCAGCAAAAAACATAACTTTGGCAGGTTAGTGCTAGTTAAGGGACATATGGTTTGCTATTCTCTGTGGAAAGATAGCCAAAAGTCAGCCAGCAAATTCAGATTCTTCTAATTAACAACAGACAAACATTTGGCTAAAAATTCGTGAGGGTTTTTGTTTGTTTGTTTGTTTGTTTTGTTTTGTTTTTGCATGGCTTTCTAACCATTTATCCTTCTTGGTTTTTTGTCAGAAAAAAATAAGAAAACCCAGACAACTATGTGGTTGATGGAATAAATTATGTTGCAATTATCATAACGATGTCCTTGTTATTGTTTCAGAAAAATGTTTGGTTTTTACTACCACCCTCCTCCGATTTGACATGAATTTAAAGTTGAAATGAAATAAATCTAGATTATTATAAATCATAATTTGGGGACAGTCTTTTTTGAGTGAAGTCAAGCTGGCTTGTACTTTGCAAACCAATCAGCAAGAGAGAATAAAATACTTGACTAGCTTGATACGAAGAAGCTGACTTTAGAGGGTAGGCCAACTACTGAACTTGTATATACTTTCATTTAGCTTTCAGGGGAATCACATACGTGCTTCAAGAGCAGAGTCTGGCCTATTGCATTAGGCCTATTAGAGAAATTATGAAGCTTTAAAACTTCATGCTGAGAGGGACAAAGCACATCCCTAGCAAGAAAAACATGACACTTCCTGACCAATATGTTTGTGGCATCTAGTGCTCTGCCTCAGAAAAGCACTTGTGCGTATGGCGGGTTTTTTTTAAGCTGCTGCATAAGTCCAAGAAGTTCATCAAAGACCTTGAGCACACACTCAACTTGATAGGCTTGCCCTTGAGCCTGGCAGAGGCAGGGCACAGAGGCTCCAGAAGGCATGGAGGACTCAGTTCTTCTCATTTGTACCACTGCAGCCTCTCTCCAATTAGCAAACACTACTCTGCAGCAGAAGAGGGATTTCATCATGGGGGTACCTGTGTCTCCATGTGCCAGCACCAGCTTCCCAACTTTTACACAGTCATGAGGTCTCTTTTGCTGGGGTCCTGTCAAGCCTCCTAAGTTTCAAGGTTGGTCAGCAACTAGGGACCTGGGGGTAGGTGCTGAGTTTCACAACAGGCACCTGCTAACCTAACCCTGGAAACTTCTGCCTGCAGAAAGCCTGCAGATTTCACAAGTTATCCTCGGGTTCCCTCTGCACTACAGAGACACCTAGCTGGGCTAGGTGCTCAAGGCCTCCCAGCATGGTAGGTGAAAGTGAATGTTGCATCAGCAGGCATGGAGACTTACTTGTTCCTGTTCAAGAGAAACAGAAGGAAGTATGTCTTTCCTGTGGGAGAGGGTGGATAAGCTCTCAGGCTTTGGGCACGATCAATCAGGAGGGTCCTGCATCTCCAAGCCAGCTCTTGCTGCTGCCAGAGAAAGAGATCCAGCACTGCCAGGGGAGGGATTGGTGGGGGTCCTCTCCCTCTTTCTCTCTCCCTCCCTCCCTTCCTCCCTCCCTCTTCTGCCCTCCGTCCCCAGCCAATACTTGACATAATCCAGCTCCCACCTCACCTCCTCAGGGCTCTGGCACACGCATAGACAGCAGAGCAATAGCCACTTTGCAGCTTCTCCACCCATCTGGCACCTTAGGTGGTTGCCTGCTCTGCTTACTAAATTAACCCCCACAAAGCACTGTGTTGGCACTGCTGCAGCCCTCCAGTGCCCAGGCAAGTGCCCCACTCACCACCCATGGCAGCCACCAGCAGCAGCCCTGCATGGCACACTCTGCTGCAAGCCATCCTCCCATGTCATGCCAGGGCCCACAACAGGTGTAAGAGAGAGTCTCTCACCAGGAAAGCATCAGGAGAGGATAGTGATCTTGGGGTCCTCAAAGAATCCACGCAACTTTGCAAGACACTCAATCTTCTCTTTCTCTCCCAGTGGGACCCCAAGAGCAGCTATGTCTCTTTAGGGGAAGCCAATTCCAGCTTCCAAATGAAGCTGGCACCAAATGAAATTTCCACTGCATACCAGCAACAATAAGCAGTTGAATGTCTCCTTTTTGCAAGCCATGTGTCTTCTATATGCTTGCATACAGCCTAATAAATCAGGAACAGTCTGCCACTGAAGCTTCAGAGCAACACCACTGAGATGCTGCTGCTGCTGATGGTTATTATTAACAAAAGTAAGTGTCTTCCACAGGGTTTTCTACTAGTATATTTTAATGATTAATAAAGATTTAGTGCAGTACTGTAATTAAAAGCAGAAAACTTGGAACACAAACAAACCTAAGAACAGCTCGTACCAGCTTAGAGCACATGTCCACTTAGTCCAAAACCCTGCATTGGGCAGTGTCCAACAGCACACATTTAAGAATAACTACCAAAACAAGAGAACCATATATCATACCTCCTTGATATACGAAGTGGACAGCAGGTGGAGGGAGGTGATTCTCCCATCCGCTCCACTCTATGGGGCCCCACCTGGAGTACTGTGTCCAACTCTGAGGTCCCCAGCACAAGACAGACACAGACCTGTTAGAGCGAGTCCAGAGGAGGGCCACAAATATAGGGGCCTCCCATTTGGGAAGGCTGGAACATCTCTCCTATGAAGAAAGGCTGAGTGAGTCGGGGTTGTTTATCCTGTAAAAGAAAAGGCTCCAGGGAGACCTTATTGCAACCTTTCAATATACAAAGGAGGTTTGTAAGAAAGATGGAGAGTGCTTTTTTACCAAGTCCTGTAGTGACAGGACAAGGGGTAATGGTTTTAAACTGAAAGAAGGTAGATTTAGACAGGACATGAGGAAGAAATATCTTACAACAAGGGTTCTGAGACACTGGAAAAGGTTGCTCAGAGAAAATGTGGGAGCCCTGTCATTGGAAGTGTTCAAGGTCAGGCTGGACGGGGCTTTGAGCAACCTGATCTAGTAAAAAATATCCCTGCCCATGGCAGGGGAGTTGGACTGGATGGTCTTTTCCAACCCAAACCATTCTCTAAGTCTGTGTATGAAAAAGGGACAAGCCATTCCAAAAAGCAGTGTCTCCCTGGGATTGCCACAAAAAGTGAACATAAAAGGTTGTACATATGACCAAGATAAACAACTGAGAGGGATGTTGGCAGCACTGACCTGCTTTTCTTACTGTTGGACAAGGATAAACCAGGCATTCCCCCCTACCTGGCATGTCTTACACTTGCTTCAGTTCATCCCTTTCCCACAAGAGGGTGGTGGTCCTCCCTCTCCGGCCAGTAATACACAAGTGACTCCCAGGGAGGAAAAAAGACCAGGTGGAGCACTTAGAAAGCTCCAGAGCACGCAATGAGCTATAAAACACAGCTGTGAATGTTTCTTCACACTCCAGTTACCTGGCAAACAAAAAACATAACTGCTTTATCACAGCCTACCAACAGGATCCTGTTAAAAAGCCAGGATTTAGCAATCCAAGGATCGAGATGGACCCGTGCTAACATCCCTTCTCTCCTGAAAACTTCAGGCCCTGCTGGTAGTTGCCTGGCTGCACCATCCCTCTTCCTCCTGCCTGACCTCCTCATCCTACCACAGCAGCACAGCCTCCCAGTGTGCCAGGACCGGTGTTAGAAACCCACACAACAAATGATGCAGTCAATCAGTCAGACAGCACAGACTCTCAGCGCCTTGTTGTATGTGGACAGCAAACATTAGTCACATCCTCAGTAGTTCATTAAGAGAAAAGCCAAATCAAGATATTGCTGTTTTTTCAGTTTGACTGCTTCCAAATACCTAATAGTAAAATATTAGTTGCGTTAGGAATGATTCCTACAGACACTGGGCTTTAAAGGGGAGAAAGGCACAGTTAGCACACCGCAGAAAAGGCTGCCCACATGATTTGTTAGCTCTGGAAGGAAAAGACAGCAGCCAGCACAGAGGAGTCCTGGTCCCAGCCTAGGGCTCCAGGGCATGCCTGTAATACTCCTAATAAATAATCTTGAACATATTGCTGAACTCAAATTCAAGTCCCAAGGAGCTCTCCCAAGCTCTCCCTCCACAGCAACCTTACAGTCCCCATAACAACCTGGCTAGCTCAACTATCCCTGTCTTTCTCCACAGTCCTGTTTCCCACTGCTCTGTAATAAAACACTCAGCCTTATGCCCCAAATCTCTGTCCCTTTTTCTCTTCTGCCATTTCTGCTTATGTTCCTTTCTCAAGGACTCCCCTCTGTCCCTTCAGCCCATCCACAAGCTGACCTGTTCATGCTAGGACTGGGGTGACAAGCAAAGTGCACCTTCGAGGTGCCTGGCTCGGGTACTTGGCACACCTACTCCCAGCCCCTAGGCTTGAGAACATTAAGGAATTTTCTCCTCAGAAAACAGGAATCTGGGGTATTTTCCATTCCTCTGTTCCAGCAAAAGCTGTCCCCCTCTCAGTATGATCTGGGTGATTTTACCTACTGCAGAAATCAAGGATGTTGAAGGTCCACTTGGACAGACCTGATGCTGTTTGGTCACAGATTGTGCTCTGACAGTTTTTAGTGTGGGTTTGTTACAAGTTTTGAAATTGTTTTTTTCAGGCCCATTGAGAGCTTTGTCTGTGGACAGAAGCATTCTTCCCTACCTTTAAGGAGATCTGCAAAAGGCCATTTTACGCTCCCTGTGCAACACTTGAAAATTAGCAAGTCAGCACAACGCCTGAGAAGTTCTAGGGGTCTACAACCTGGAAGAGCTTGAGAACTCCAGCACAGGAGTTTGGAGTGACTTGTGCCCATGGTTGTCAGCAAATGGCAGGAGAGACTGCTTCTGAAAGAACATATTTCACCGTTGTCTGATGTATCTACCAAGGCTTTCTATTTCTTCCAACCTTCCAAATCCCACCAGGTATATGAAAACATACTTACCCCTCTCCTTTTCCCTCTGCTGAGCAATTATGAAGAACCAAAGGTCTGGAAAATATTTCAAACAAATTAAAGGGAGTTGTCAATGAAGACTGACTCAATTATAAACTGAAAATCTATCGTTATCCGGAATGATGGATGGTAGAGGACAATGGACTGAGAACATGTAGAATTAATTTGTCTTTTCTCGAGCTGGTTAAAAATGATTTGTTTAGAAATGTTGCTGCTTGGGGGAAAAAAAAGAAAAAAAAGTCTTTTAGTGGTTGCACCTTTTCTTTTTCAAAACCATCACTATAGGCATAAAGCTCTGGTATTCTACCCGTAACATAGCTAGGCTCACGCTGCACACCCATCGCCTTCCTGCCTGCAGTATGGGCTGCAGTGCCCCACCGCTCTGCACCTTTCAGCAGAGAACCTCAACTCTTCTGCAAACACTGCTGGAGTCGAGTGGCAGAGCGTTTGCCAAAGGCAAAATGAGAACAAAAAGCCCTTCTCTGTCCAGCCACTCCCTGCCTGCCTCCCTCCCTAACTACACAAAAACAGTAATTCTGTGTGTGAATAAAACATGTTTGTTTGTGTACTTTCGGACAGTGGAACTGCAGAATTCAGCTAAATACATCCTTGATCTGTGAGAAGTGAAGCACAAGTGCTCTCATTCCCCCCCCTCAGCCATCTCTTTCAGCAAACTTCCCCTTCTGAGCCATCCATTCATTTCCCTGAGGCTACACTTCTGCTAAAAAAGTAATGAAATGCTCAAAGTATGGTAGAGTAAACCTATTTTGAAGGAATAGGGAACAAAAACTGGAACAGCCATGTATCTGTCAAAGCCTAATAACTCCAACACCATGAATTTCTTTCCCTGACCTGCCTTTGTCCATTATACTTTGACATTGAGCAAGGCTTTCCAGGGCATTGCTACACTTCAGGAGGCCATGCCCGATTTTTAGATGCTGGGTTGCCATGGGGAATTAACAGAATCCAAGATACGAGGGCCCCTGTTCCCACAATGAGGCATGAGAACAGCACGCCTTAAAGCAAGAGCCACAAAGTGCAGTTTGCTGAACCAGCCAAGGGGTATGCCAAAAATATAGGTACGTCTCAGTATTGTCCTCTCCAGGACTCAGAAGTCATCAGCAGTTTTCAGAAAAGTCCTCTCCTACCTAAAGCCATCCAAAGGCTTCTCAGCAGTGTAGGCGAAACTGAATTTTGCTGCCTCAAAACTAAGAGGAGTGAAGAGGAAAGAGGCAGACAAAGGGGCAGTGCTAGATGGAGACTGGAAATCCAGGGTTTGCTGGTCCTGCTGGCTTCCAAGGAAGCAACTAGAGGCAGTGATTCTTGCCAAACCAGGAGGGCGCAAGGTGGTGCCACCACAGAGCATGGGACTGCACCTACCTTGCACATCCAAGAGCAGAGCAGGCCTCCTTACTACCAACATAGCTCTGATCCAGCACATAGAAATGCCTCATAGGACTGGCTCAGGTCCCACCAGCTCCGTGCCAGCGTGGAGCTGGCATGACACTGACCTCAACTGCTTCCACAGGCATATAAACCCATGCCGTCCCTGCCCCCACCCTTCCTGCAGGTTCAGCTGATTTTGCTGATGCTGTGCCCCAGACAGTTCCAAAGGGGCTGCAGAGTGAGTGCTCCCCTGGATCACATGTGATATGGATCCATATCTGGTCAGGCAGGAGAGGTAACTGAACCCCAGTGTTCCACAGTAGGGATGAATGAGGGAACCTGGAAATAAGAGGGGTACTCTTGATCTACCTTCCTGTGATGGTTGATGTGGTACAGGGAGTGTTTTCTGGACACATTTGATCAGAGCAAGAGCACCACAGGTAAGACAGACTGGGAGCACCAAGTTTATGATCTTGAGAGAGGATGGTCATGAGAGAGAGGCTTGTTGCTTTGACCCTGTCAAAACTTAACACTCAGAAACAGGATCTTAGCTGCTTTCTCATCAGAGAGGCAGAGGAATATGTACTTTAGCTGCCCCCGAGGCAACTTAGCAGTCAAGCTAAATTTTGAAATCAAACATTTACAGTGAAGTTAAGATAGAATCACAGACTAGTTTGGTTGGAAAAGACCATTACGGAATCACAGAATCGTAGGGGTTGGAAGGGACCTCAGGAGATCATCTAGTCCAACCCCCCTGCCAGAGCAGGATCCCTACACCAGGTTGCACAGGAAAGCATCCAGGCAGGTTGTGAACATCTCCAGAGATGGAGATTCCACAACCTCTCTGGGCAGCTTATTCCAGTGCTCTGTCACCCTCACAGTAAAGAAGTTTTTCCTTAGGTTTGTGTGGAACTTCCAGTGTTCCAGTTTTTGCCCATTGCCCCTTGTCCTGCCACCAGCCACCACCAAAAAGAGCCCGGCCCCATCCATTTGGCCCCCACATTTCAGATATTTATAGACATTGATAAGATCCCTCATTGATTACGATCACCTAGAACAACCATAAACCCAGCATTGCCAAGTTCACCACTAAAGCATGTTCCCAAGTACCACATCTACACGTCCTTTAAATACCTCCAGGGATGGTGACTCCACCACTTCCCTGGGAAGCCTGTTCCAATACTTGACAACCCTTTCAGTGAGGAATTTTTTCCTAATACCCAACCTAAACCTTCCTTGGCACAACTTAAAGTCATTTCCTCCTGTCCTGTTATTTGGGAGAAGAGACCAACACCCACCTCACTACACCCTCCTTTCAGGTAGTTGTAGAGAGCAATAAGTTCTCCCCTCAGAGGTCTACCCTCAAGTGGGTAGCGGTGTCCCACTTGGGCTGCCCAGCAGAGCTGGGTCTGAGCCTGAAGTATGTGGTGTCAAGGACTTTTTCATCCTTTCACGCAGCATGGGCCAGAGTCGTGAGATTCATTGCTATGCCTATATATACTCAAAGACAATGGTTTTGGTCAATCAGTAACAAGGAAACCTATCATATGCCTGATTTTCAGCTACTGACCTGAAGTTACATAACAAAAACACAACATTCATTTAAGCTTCTCCATAATACAGGGGTGTGTGTGGGGAGTCGGGGAGGGGGGGAACCAAAAACAAATAAGTTATTCTTGCAGATTTGATGAAAGGTTCATGGGCCAAACAGTTTTGCATGAAACCCAGTAATTTTTACTTCCCTGCTTAAATTTGAAACCAGCCAAATAGCATGTGGTTTGTGCTATTGCTGTGAACAGCTTATATGGCCATACTAAAAGCAGTAGTAATTAGACTATCACAGCTATACATTAGTTAATAAACAACATAAATAATCATATAAATGTCATGCTTTGGTGCCAGGACTTGACCAATTCAAGCAAATTCAAAAGTGTTTGGTGCAACAGAGCATTCTAAGAATTTGTACATAATCTGCTTTTTTTGCAAACCTTTTGAGAAGGAGCTATTTACATGGTAAGCATGTTTTTCTTCAAGAGATTATACTCCTTCCAAGTCAATTAACTACATTCCAATGAAAACAGGGAGAATTTTAAATAAATTATACTAGCCTGTTCATAAAGAAAGAGAGAGGGAGTATGAGAACACAATGGAAACACTGAAATTGTGGTCACTTAAATAAAAACCCTTCTGTGCACAGCTGAAAACATTTTCTCTCCTAAAATACTGACATTTTACCATGGGAGAAAGAACAAGAGCATTAATCTTACAGGGGTTTTCACTTGTTTTTGGTTGCCAGAATGTCTCTGTTACTGCCTCACGTTATGATTGCTATATTAAAGACATTAATTACACAATTCAGTGACAGAACAATCAGGAAAAAAAGGGCAAGACAAGTCTTCTGTGGAATCAGAGCCGAACAAACTGCAGGATAAAACAGCAAGGATTGGGGTACAGCAACTTCTCTTTGCTGAAGGCACCACTGACCTTTCCAACATCTTAGGTAAGCAGCTTATCTTAGCATTAGCCCACAGTACCACCCAAAATATCACTACCTACTGTAAGAGATGAAGATGGGTTTCTGGGGCAGTGTTTATACAGCCATCACCCAGGAACTAACACAAGGGGAGGCGATCAGAAAAACATGTCAAAAGCAACTTGTAACCCCAGTGGGTCCAGCTTGCTTTGATAACTGCTACTCTTGGTCACCCCACTATGTGAAGAACAGCCTCTCAAATGAAATTCATCAGAGAGCAGCTTCCATGGTAGCTTGAGCCACTGACGGGGCTTAATGAAGAAAACATTGTATTGCCAATCCTGCCATCTTCATTACTGAGGAGGAAGAGGACACTCAGTCTGAAAGCACTCATCTACTTTTCTGTACAGTTATATTTGAACAAAAGTGAAAATCCTACCAGCTGAACTCCCTCCCTCTGTGTGCCTCAGATCTACCAGAGGGGAACCAAGTTGGGCTGGGAACACTGAGTGCTCAGCTCTTATACGAGACGATACCTTCATAAATGCCCCATGGGGTATTTACCTTTGTAAATGCCCCATGAAATGCAGGCATCCTCTGAGGACGTAGCATTTATACAAAGCCAGGGCTGCCAGACTCCTTGCAAAAGGATAACTCCTGTCTGTCACATGGAGAAAAATAGTAGGTATAAAAGAGATTTGGATATCAACAACCTGTAGTGTGGTCACTATGCACCCAGGATGTATTTTTGGTACTTCAAATTCCACACTTAGGTGCACAGGTCCAACCCTCCATCTTCAATGGGAAACATATCTGCCTATACACAAAGGCAGAGCCAACTCTCACATTCCTCCTCACTTGTCACATTGATAAAGCATGAGTCATATTCAGATGTCAAAAAGGGTCCATACGCACAGAACTTAAAAAAAGCTTCACAAATTTCTCTTAGGTCAAATCCCAGTCTACTGAGTTCCATGCCCATTCTGTGAGAAGCCCCCTCTGAAAAGGGAAAGGCTACTATTACTGTTAATATTTCTATTCACTTAACAATATGGACCAGGGCCCCTTTATTTTAGGCACTGTAAAAACAAATTACTCAAAGAGTCCTTCCCTCGGGTGTTCCCC
Organism: Antrostomus carolinensis; assembly: GCF_000700745.2. Classification (NCBI taxonomy): domain Eukaryota; kingdom Metazoa; phylum Chordata; class Aves; order Caprimulgiformes; family Caprimulgidae; genus Antrostomus; species Antrostomus carolinensis. The sequence goes on from NW_010322272.1 coordinate 19,821, forward strand.
AAATAGGAGTGCCTAAAATCTTTCATTTGCCTAGACCTCCCACTTCCTACAAGAACATCTAGTTACATCAGGATTTCTGAATGTGAGAAAATAGCTGAAGTTCATCTTCTGTAAGCTGAGCACTGTCAAGGTTAGAAAGAAGCTTTCCCTGGGTTCACACATCATGCAGTGGTGGGGTTGCTTCTCTGGAGCATGTGGTTCCTGGTTCTAATCTCAGCTGTGGTGACGACCAGAGTGCTCAGCTACTGCATGAGAAAGTTTGTTAATTGCCAGTGACTGTGCTAGCGTCTGACAGATACAGCAGATGTCACGGCCAATTTTCAATTATGTGCAGAAATAAACTGCATACCCTGCGAGAAACCAGAGCTTTCAGGATTTTTTCATCCCCCAAATCTTAGGTGTTTCATCTGTGTGCCAATAAAAAGAAACCACAGTGAATAACAGATTAATAAAAAGCTCTTCCAGCCTAAAGCTTTATCAGGGACCTTGAAACACCCTTCCCTTTCTTTCGCACAGGCTATGCTGTCTCTTGCAGTCCAAGATGCAGGCAGGAACTCAAGTCCTTAATGAACAGTGCTCTCTCGGGCTGTTAACAGGTCTAAGAAGAGCTATGTTTGAACTCCTGTCCATCGCCACTGTGCATTTCATAGCTTTATTGCCTGTTCAGTAGACAAGTGTCTACTGATCTTGCACCACTCCCAGATCCAAACCAAAAGCATGAAGCCCAACTTTGGACATGCAAACTGCACTTCAGTAGTTTGGTTCCAAGGAACTTTCACCGTGCAACTGTGAGTCTCTCTCTTGGCCAGCCTTAAAGTTATAACAAGCCTCTTCTAGGCAGTTTTTCTTGATCACCACACCAGCAATTAGCTGAACAGCCTTGCTGGATTTCTGCATTATTCTCTTGTTTTCTAAATCAAATTCAATAATGTTTCCAGGAGTTGAAAAATATCATAGACCAAGCTACAATGGCTTTTTGTCTTTGATGCCTACCAGAAGCAAGTCTTGACTAATAGGGCTCCTAGCAATTGAATTCCACCTTTTTATCTGCTTCCTTTCCCAGTGAGCTGCTACAAATGAAGGTTCAGTTTCCCTGGCAAATTTCACAGCTGTATGAAGTGTTCTTAGCCTCCTTTCACATCTTGGTCTGTAAATCTAAGTCCAGCTGAACATCTACAAATTGGCCTGCTGTTAATTTATTTTGGACAGTCTCATGTGGATATGCTTAGACTAAGTTTTCTCAGGTCCTTAGTTCAGATGGGGCTCCTTTTTTTCTCTTCTAAGTCTCATGTCAAGAGTTTGAGCCAAATATGGATATATCTTATCCTGCATCCGGATCTAAATAAAAACTGTGCCACAAATCATATTTCCGATATTTTTTTCTTCAAGCAAGTTGTCTTTTTTTTTTTTTTTTTCCTAAGGAGCACATTCTACTGTATTATTGGAGCTAGTTGCTATTAGGCTTCTTTATGGAAGGAGGAAAAAATTAATTACAACATCAGAGAGATTCTTTGGTGAGATCCTATTTACAAAGTATGCCTACAAAGTCCTGTTTCCCAGAAAAAAGTGGAAACAAATAATAGCAGATCATTTTCTTGCTCACAGTTACTAAGTCTCCCCCTTCTGTCAGTTCTGCTTTTTCTCATGGTGACACATTTAACTGTTTCTGTATGTTTGGCTTGTTTTTCTCATGTGTACAGTGACTGTCAGTGACTGTAGACCCTCCATTTTGCAATTAGAGAATATCTCAACCTTTATTTCTTAGCATCTGACTAGGCTTCATCTATTTTTTTCCTCCCATGTCACTGTGCAAGGAGCTTACTATAAAGCAAAGATTTTGCCTCAAGGCAATTAGTAACACCTTGCTATAAACGGCTCAATATCACATGCTATATTCTCCTCTGCATCTTCTGAGGCCACAGTTCATGCCTCAGTCATGTGAAAGCTGCCAGGTCACGTAGCAATTGAAGGCATGGTCATGAGGGTAGATTGTGAATGGTCACTGCTGTTAGCTAGATCACACAGCAGTGATTTTGTGCCATGGAGACACTGCCAGGAGTGTCCCAGAGTGCCTCATGCTCAGCTCCCCACTTGTTTTTCCCAAGAACATCAGGATGCCTGCAGATAGTGAGACTGGGAACTTGATGCTGGCTTTGTACCTGCTCTGACTCCTGTTACACTGTAATGCCACAGCTATTATAAATCAGGACAGCTTCTCCAAGACTACTTCTCTGCAGTCTCTGCAGCCCTTCCATCCCTAGCTACTCTTTTACTCCCCCATCCCTAAAATATTTCCTGTGATTTAGCTCCTTGGGCTACGTCAAGGGCCCTTATTGTTATCCAGTAGCTTACTGTGTGTAATCTGCATATGTACCTCAAAGAAGCCGGATCAAGACCTTTCTCAATCACAGCAACAGGTTTTTATTGTCCTTTTTAGACAACTGCTTCAGATCATGCCTAGACAGACCTGAGGTCTTCTGTATGGTCCAGGATGGCTTCGTGGCCAGGTGTGCTAAGGCAGCTATTTGACTTCTGGTTAGAAGTTAGCCCGTACCTGCCTATGAAGATATGTCCTCTGACAGGTTTTCTGATACTCCCAAATACCGGCCTGGAGAGTAAGTTTTACCTTGCACAGTTCTCCCTATAGTCATTTCCAGAAGCACCAACTCCAGAAAAGCAAAAGCATGAGAGAAAAAACCAGGGTACTGCATTTCCCAGAGGTGCAATCTCCTTCATCCTGCTGAGAAAGGTAAAAGGAAACAAATGTTTTCCTTCATGGTATTCATCAACTTCTTGTTGTGCATAAAAACTTCTTGTTGTGCATAAAATCTTCCAAGTCAGCATTAATCTACCCCAAATGTAGGCTTCCCCCAGTGCAGTCACCAACCACTGAGCTAGGCTTCGTTTGTAGTCAGCCAACTGAGGTGCTTTGCAGGACATGATTCATCCCAACCTCCAGCAGGTATCTAAATTAGGGCAAGAAAGACATCAGGGGAACAGCTCTGATGTACACACCTTCCCCCAGACATCTAAAGTTCAGTAACATGAATCCTACCTCCAGACACTTTTCAGCTGACCCAGTTTATCAACAACTGTCATTTACCTCAGCCAAAGGCAGCCACTTTCATTTGTATTTTTATTTCTTTACTTTTATTGAAAACTCCAGGCTTGTACCACAGATATCTGGGAAAGACCAGCCCTTGAAACAGCACCAGGAGCTTAATAAGAATGGAAACACCTTCACAACATGGCTAACTTCCAGTTTGAGAGCTCACATGGACCTTTGCCATTTGATTTCATACACAGCTGTATTCCCAAATCAAATATATACTTAATCAAGCACCTTAATGATGCCAAAGTATACATTTTGCAGCATTTCAGCCAAAACTACCTGCTCTTTACTTACTATTATTGTTCAAACAACTCCCAAGACATATATGGAGCACCTAAAACACCTAAACACCTAAACACCTAAAACACCGAAACACCTAAAGCAGATTGATATCACTCCACAAAAGCTTTGAGTCTAAACAAAACATAGCAGCAAATGAAGAGAGATTGCTGTGTGGGGGCTGAGGAAATGTTACAACCAGGAAGGATAATTTGGTATAAACTTCATATAAAAAATAAAAGATTAAAAAAAAAGGTTTGCACATTTTTCAGTTTATATTTCTGGCCCTGGTATTTTTATGCTTGAAAAGCTTCTTCCTGACCTGTCTGGTTTTATTTGCACTGAACCATTTGCTTCATCGGAGTTTCCCAAGAGACTGCAGGATTGTCATAAACTGCCTGCCACTCTATTTTAAGCAGACTATCAATGTACTTGAGTGTTCAGATACTTAGCAGCTGTCTCCACCCTTGCTAGCAGCCAGGGAGTGCTGACCACAGGCCCCTCTCAGGTTGTCTTCTAAGGCACTTAGAATGGTGGCCTTCCATCGAAGACCCTACTCTGTTTCCCCATAGCTGGCAGCCTGGCTGAGAAGGAAAGGAGATAAGATTTTCTCTGCCTGCTACACTTTTGCTCACAAGAAACAGCAGTCTGGCACCTCATTTACCACTTGTGTCAGGCACGGAGGAAGCCCAGAGGTGCTTTGCCAGACACAGTCAAACCTCAGCAGGGTGTGCAGAGGCACATGGGAGCATGGAGATGCTTCTGCCCCCACCTCTGCCCCTACCACAGCTCATGCTGAACGAGCATGGAGGAGCAGGGGAACTGCTCCAAACCAAGACTAAGTGTCTTTCCCTGTAACCCTACAGGCAAAACTTCTCTGCCCTCCTGGGCAGGAGAGTAGAGTGAGCCAGGCTCTCAGGGGACAGCAAAGCTCACTGCGGTGGGGAATGTCACCCGCACTTGGGGCTCAGCCCTGTCCTTCCCTGCTCTCAGCCGACCCCTGGCCACCTGGGCTGGGCCTCACAAGCAGCTGCACCATTTGCAGCAAAGGGGATGAGAGGGGCCATGTGAGGAGGAGGGCAGCTGTAGCACAGAGGGTGGGGGTGCTGGCTGACCCCCTGAAGCCCTAGGCAGCCCAGGCAGGCTCCTGCCCGAGGCAGGCAGGGAGGTCAGAGCTGCTATCCGTGTGGTTTCCAACTCTATTGCCGAGACTGCTGGCTCCCAGGCATGACCTTGGAAGCCACAACAGTTGACAAGAGTAGTTTTTTGAAGAGACAGATAACAAGAGTTTTAATTAATTGAAATTAATAATATAAAATATCTTAGCCTAGATATGATAATTGGATACAATCATATGATCTTGTCCTACTCTAAATAAGGTAAAATATATGTTTATTTGCTACCTGACTAGCAGGGAATTTCTTCTGACATTTTGGCCCAGCTCATCTGTCTCCTTTCCACACCTCCGATATTTCCCAATCAGAGGTTCAACTCCGTGTAACATACTTAATTCTATGCTGACACACACTGCCTGCAACAGCTATTCATCCAGCCTATATTACTACTTTTATTCTTATTGTAATCTGTCTCTAATAGGAATTACCCATTATTTCCTATATCACCTCATGCTAAATCCTGAATGTAGGCCTACCAAGACAGGATTAAATGATACCACACCTATTAGACAGCTGTTCATGTATATACATTGCTGCACACAAGCACAGTAGAGTGAGAACTCCCTCTGCTTTCCTTCTCCACCCCTCTGTGCCTGCATACCCTGAAGCTGGTGTCCAGCACATGGCCTTGCAGCAGCAGGAGTGTCTCTGCTGAAGGGTTTAACACACAATGGAAGGAACTGGAGCATCTCTGACCATCGACTATGGGGCCAAAACACTCATCAGGACCTCTGCCACCACTATGCTTCAAGTGGCACCAGCAAGAAAACATCCAACATGACTTTTGAAAGAGGAAAGCACACAGGCAAGAGATTTTTCTGTTCTTGCCCCAACCAGTGTTGAGGCTGTGACAGACGTCCCCTTTCCCACAGCTGCCAAGACCACTGTCACACCCTTTCACCAGAAACAGCCGTTGACTCTGGTTTTCCACGTGCCTATGACTTACCCATTATGGTTATAACTATAGGCACAGGGAGCCATGCAAACATGTGTAGCATGTCTATGCAGAGGTCTTTTGATGAGGCCTGAAATCCTCTACCCTGACGACACTTCCTTGAGCTTCCTCTAAAACGCATGCGAGGACCTTAACACAACCACCTCTGTCACTCTGGTACAGTCATCCTGCTGATTCTCCTAATGATAGTCAAAGCTTAGTAGTGCCTGCCCATTACTACTATCCACAAAACACAGAGATGGAGCTCCCCAGTAGCCCAGGGAGTATTGATGACTGTAATTCCCCTCAACCCACTCTTTGGAGAGCTTGTAGGGAAGCTTTCAATGGAGCATAAGCTTTTCAACTCATGGCAGAAGGGCAAATTTTATCTCTGGTGCTTGCATACCGTATAGTAGCATAAATTAAATCAAAGTGGAGCTAAGAAAATCAATTAGAGTAGGGTCTCTGCAGGATTTAAATGGTTTGCAGTAAATAAGGCCTAGGGCCACACAGTGAATGCTGAGAATGACCCAGTAATAACAAATTGCTACCCAGTCAATGAGCACCAGCCAGCCAGCACACTAAAGGGGCCATCGTGTCACAAGAAATAGAGCACATGAGCATGTAACTGGAAACAACATCACACTGCATACGTGCAAGCAGCTGGGATGGGTGACACATAAACAGTTTAATAATTCTTCTTAATAACTTTTGAATGTTTTATGTCTCAATCTTCACAGTTTCTGGTTTCTTAGATTGAAGACACCAATACATTTTAGGGCAGAGACTAGTTAACCATCAGCATTACCTTCATCAAACTCAGCTCTGAGAAACAACTAATGAAACCGCTCTCCTAAAGCAATCACAGAATATTCAAAATAGGCACATGGGAAGTAGCTCATGGAAATATACTGGGCTGAAGCACACCAAGTGTGCCTCTGGGAAAAGCATGGCTACATGCTGTTTTGCAAGAGAGGTTGTACTTTGCAGAGAGGTAGTTCAAAAATCATCACAACTATAAATTCCTTCGTGTGCTGCCATAGTATCTTATTGTGGAAACATATATGGATCTGCAGAAACTTATTCCACCTGCCTTGAAGGGACTAAGATACACAGTGCAAACTTGTAAGGGCTGACAGTTGTAGAACATCAATAATTCAAAACCTGTGTATGACTCACACTGCCCAACCCATCCCCCTAAGGTTACTTTTACTTAATATTCACAGAAGGCACATTGTTATTTCTTCTTCAAAAAAGTGATGAATAACTTACCATTCATTACTCAGGCTCTTTTTTTTTACAATTGACTTCATCTAAAAGAATAAGTAAGTATAGAATATGTTGATTTCCCAACCTCTTAAAATCTTCTTAGTTAATTGTTGTTGAGCATAAAAGTATTATTCAAAACCTCTTAGTTTGCAGATCACATTTTTGTTTGTTTAAAGGGTTTAACTTTGTTTTGTAAGCAATATCCACCTCTATTCCTAAAAAAGTAACCCAATGGAAAAAAGAAGGCAAGAGCCAGACTAGATGAATATTTGCATTTATCTACAAATTAATAAAACAGAAGTCACACTTCAGACTACCAGAGAAATGTGGACTGATAGAATCCTGTTACAACTTGCTTGGCAGAAGATGATAAACTCTCAAGCACTCCACCTTGGATGATTTTAAATGTTTCACACCAGAGTAGCTTCCTCTACCTACCATGGGAAGAAGTGATCTCTCCCTTGCAGGCCTCTTCCATGAGATGAGGTGGAATCTGTCACCAGTCAGCTGCCAGTTTTCTGCTCATGAATCACATATGAACCCACTGGGAATGGTACCTCTTTGAAAGCAGCATGAGGCTTGTCATCAGTTACCATGGAAGCATAGTGATTTTCACAGAATTGGTCTACCTGGTTGAGATAAAACATATTTCTTAGATATTTTATTTTTATTTCAAAACAAGTAATGGAGTTGGGAAGAGATTAGGCCATTGTTTCACCAGCACCATCAGCCAAAACAGAGCCCCAAGAAGGGGCAGGCAACTCAGGAGTACTACAATGATGTTGAAAGGTTATGCAGGGAGAAAATTAGAAGGGCCAAACGCCAATTATAACTTAATCTGGCTACTGGCGTAAAAAAAAAAACAATAAAAAATATTTCTATAAGTACATTAGCAACAAAGGAGGGCTAAGGAGAATCCTTATCCTGGCTTGTATCAGAAATAGTGTGGCCAGCAGGAGCAGGGAAGTGATCATCCCCTGTACTCAGCACTGGTGAGGCTGCACCTCAAATACTGTGTTCAGTTTGGGGCCCCTCACTACAAGAAGGACATGGAGGTGCTGGAGCACATTCAAAGAAGGGCAATGAAGCTGGTGAAGGGTCTAGAGAATAAGCCTTATGAAGAGAGGCTGAGGGAACTGGGATTGTTTGGACTAGAAAAAAGGAGGCTGAGGGGAGACCTTATCACTCCCTACAAAGTCCGGAAAGGAGGGTGTAGCAAGGTGGGTCTCAGTCTCCTCTCCCAAGCAGCAAGTGATAGGATGAGAGGAAATGGCATCAAGATTGAATATTAGGAAAAATTTCTTCACTGAAAGGGTTGTCCAGCATTGGAACAGGCTGCACAGGGAAGTGGCTGAGTCACCGTCCCTGAAGGTATCTAAAAGACATGCAGATGTGGTGCTTAGATATATGGTTTAGAGGTGGACTTAGCAGTGCTAGATTAACAGTTGGACTTGATGATCTTAAAGGTCTTTTCCAACCTAAATGATTTTATGATTCTATGACTAACTTGGACCAGTTCCCAATCTAGTTCTCTCTATGGCCTTGAAAATACTTGTGCTAATGTATCTGAGAGAGGGGTGGTATGGGAATTGAAGCAAGCACTGAAACAGTGAAAGGCCAAGGCTGTTTCACTCACTGGTTTCTGTTAGTATAAAATGATCTTGCAACTAAAGCTCTAGTGTCACTGGATGAAACAAACACCTTATTTCTAGCCTGAATTTGCCTGTCTTCTGGTTAAACTACAAGGGCTTCTCTGTTTTCAGAATGTTTTTATTTATGTAGGTGCCCAAAACCATGACGTCTCCAACATCTTAGCTTCCTATTAATAAGGCAAATCAGTTGGCCTTCATTGGTGGAACAAGTATGGTTCCCCACATGACTTTCTTTGTAAATTTAACACAGAGAGGAAGTGATAATATTGCTTTGTCCTCGACACCTCAGCACCTGTTTGGTACAGTAGCCTCACATCAGTCACATGGTCAAATTCAAGTCCATGTCTCACACCTCAGCCAGTGCAAGCCCACACAGAAATGCAGAACATGCCTCTTAACTTCTTGCAGGTGAGCTCCGTGTGCCCACATCCACACCACTTGCATTGCCAGCACCTCATAGAACCATAGTATAGTTTTGGTTAGAAAGGACCTTTAAAGATCACCTAGTCTAACCTCCCCTACAATGAGCAGGGACATCTTCAACCAGATCAAGTTGCTCAGGACCCCTGTGCCTGTGGACACTGGTGAGCCAAAGAGGCAAGAGAGGCTGTTTACAAAACAAAGGCCCTGTGGGCAGATTTCTTTCTCCAAGTGCATTTCTCCTCTGGGGAAGAGAGCCTGGAGTAGCTACTGCAATGCCAGCAGTGACTCAACCCGATCTGTCCCCTTAGCACTGAGTAGTGCCAGGAGGAGATGTCAGCCTGGGTCTGGGCTGAGCTGACCAGCCCTGCATCCTGGAGCCCTTTCCACTGGAAAGCCTGAACAGGAGAGGTACTTTCCTACTCATTCTTGAGGTGAAGAAAAGGCCTAGAAAGTCAGTTTTTCACCTAAGCCAAACACATGCCCATGCAGTGAATGAATGGGTGTGCTCGTTCCCTCACTCTGCTCAAAACTTTCTTCTTCCTCAGCATTTCCCTGATGGAATATTTCCCTCTTCAGTTCCTGCTG
>NW_010322272.1:29260-45327 GCF_000700745.2 Antrostomus carolinensis
AACCTTGTCAGTCCTCTACTGACACAGCTCCTACGTCAGCCCTTTGGCTCAGAGCAAGCAGAGCTTTCTGCTAGTCAAACAAGAGTTTACTGAGGACAGTGCTGAAGTAGCTCTTTACTCCTAATTGAGTTCAAAATGAAATCTCATCCTCCAGGACATAAACATTCTGCAAAACCACCTCCTAGAACAGAAGACAGAGCACAACAGAAAAATAGCAGAGAGCACCAACACTGAACTCAAGAGACCAACAGATCCAAAAAAATTTGTCAATGGCAAAATGCAGCTCAAGTTTAACTCTCTCATCAGCTGCCTAGAACCAGGCTAAGCTTGGGTTTTGTGGAGATGCTTTGCTGTGGTAAACAGGGTTTGAGACAAGGAAAACACCTAGACATGTATAGTCTCTAAGCAAGTTAAATCAAGCAAAATACCATCAATATGTGCCCCAAAATGCTTGGAAATTATTTTCTAAGCAACTGTGGCTTTGATTTGTCTCCTACCATCACTAAAATCTGAAAGTACATGTCACACTATCACTATAAATATAGGGTAAATCTGTCTAGCAAGTGACTTACAACTGTAATAGCCATGCCACTTTTAAGCTTATGTATGTGTATATATGCATATATATACTACATATATATGCATATATACACATATGCACAAATATATATGTAAAACCTTTTTTTCTATGTTGTTCCAGTAAAAAAAAACCCTATCTCACAAGGCCTAGTGAGCTCTTTGCAAAAATCAGCAGTTCAGTGTCATATCAGATGCTGCTTGGTTATGATTTTTTTTTTTTTTTAAATCTTATTCCAGGTGGGGGTACCAAGCACCTGTTTGCTCAATTTGGACATTCAAGTTTAGCTTCCATGAGGGAAAAGTTAGAGCATGACACTTGAACTATCAGACTAAAACCCAGCCTCCTATGCCACTATGAATTCAGTCTAAGAAATTTAGCAATATGCTGTAAACCCCAGCAGCCCTCCCAGAACAATCACTGTGATGTATTCGCTGGGCCAGGACTCAGTAACACAGAAGTAAGTGGGAGAACTTGAGGTAGGACCACAGACCTACTTGGTATTTCAACACAGAGTGTAGAGCAGTTGGGGCAGCTGGGGTTATCACGTAGCCAAAGAGGTGAGCCACCTTCAATCTGCTCATTAGCCAGGCAGAGGCAGCCCTTGGATCAGGTCTCCCACAGCCCAACAGTTACAGAGACCAAGGGCTCACTTCTGCTTCCTCAACCTACTGTTGCCTCAAATGTGAGGCATGTGCTGATGTGCACACATGTGGAGGTCTACACACATGCATGGCCAGTGCTCCGTTCTACCTAACTGGTTTTCAAAGCTTCTGAGCACTGCCTGTTATCGCCTGCTATTGCCTGCTTTGAGTGTGTGGACTCTGAAGGCCTAGCATAGGCAGTGTGCAGTGCTAGAAGCAGCAGATTTGCCACATTTTAAAAACAACATAATGTATGCCTTGCACCTTTGCTTGGAAGGTATCTAAGTGCTTTATAAATATGCATTAATCAATCTCCAGAGATGTGCCAGAGATGTTCTATAGACTGTGCTGAGGCATGTTCTCAAGTGTGGGCATCTGCAGAGGCAATTCACAAAAAAGAAGCATTATTATTGCCTGTTCTTCCCAGTTCACCTTGAGAAATGAGACATAAACACGGTAATGGCAGCTCCGTCTGTATTGTTCGGGCAAAACAGCCAGCCTCAGAACAGCACAGTAAGGAAAGAAGTATTTAGATGCAGCTCCCACATTATCTTATCTCCTGTGAAGACACAGCCCATTGCTTTTTCACATGGATAATGCCCTCTATTGCTCCTCAAAGTATGCTAAATCACATTGCTGCTTCTGCTGATTAGCAGAGACTTCATACGAGACCTTATATTCAACATGCTGTTACACAAACACAAAATTATAAACAAAATTAGTTTCCAAATCATGGTACCAAGTAGTTTGGCTGACCTATGCAGTCAGCTCTCTGACTCTTCAGTTAGAAGGTATCGAATAGGGCAGAGCTCTGAATTTGGAGAGCCTAAAGTGATCAAATAGGGAGAATTCTGTTCTGTGACTATGCAGTCAAGTGTACGAGCCTGGCAGGAGGGGATTAGACAAGATTGGGGTGTAAATTTACATTAGTTGGAAGTATAAATCAGGCCTTAGACATATTAAGCAGACTCTAGGCCTGTAAATAATGACAAAAGCACAATAAACAGACTCTTGGCAGGAGGCTGCCCTTAGGTCACAGTGGTAGAGGCTCCTGAGATTTGATGAAAGAATTGAAAACAACCAAAAAGGGAAGGGAAATGCTATCAGTCCCCAGTGTGTATAGAACAGAGGACTAAACAAATCAGAATAACCTTGAGGCATGCAGGCCTCCCTGATCTTTTTCAGCCTCTCAGCTGCCCACGTTCCACTTGCAAAGCTGTGAATAACAAAAAGAAGGCTCTGAAGCACTTCAACAGCAAAGCAGTTTCCAGGTATTCTATCAGCAAGAGCAGTTTCCAGTGTTTACCATGCAGATAGAACAGCAAAAACATTGTTCAGGCTTAATCTCATTTGTCACCATAAGTTCAAAAACAAAACCCATCTTCTTTATCCCTCAGCTCCTCTAAGTTAACTGATTAACTTTACATTGGCACTTTTGAGTCGTCTTTTGAGATGGAAAGCTCCAGAACCTTCCCAGTTAGTTAATACACTGCCATCTAGGATACTAGGACATGGATACAATGCCTAAATAAATAAGATGCTTTTTATTTTTTTCCCACAGAGAATCATATGGGTTTTTTTTCCTCTCCAAGCTCAAGATGATGACCACAGGGTGTATTTGGTCAGCACCATAGAGGAAGGCAGCTTTTGATTGGTTTGGGAATAGCTTGGGCAAAACTGGAACACAGGAAGTTACAGACAAAGTTAAGGAAAAACTTCTTTCCTGTGAGGGTGTCAGGGCACTGGAATATGCTGCTCAGGGAGGTTGTGGAGTCTCCATCTCTGGAGATATTAAAAAACCCAGCTGGACACTTTCCTGTGCAACCTGGTGTAGAACCTGCTTTGGCAGGAGGTTTCGACTAGATGATCTCCTGGGGTCCCTTCCAACCCCTATGATTCTATGACAATTATACAAGAGGGAAACAGAGAGGAAGCAAACACTAGAAATATTTGTGCTTATCCACACACATATAGGACCTGGCATCCCTATGGCTTGCTGTTTCCACAAGACCCAGTATGCCCAGCACGGCCTAGAGAGTCAAATGAGAACTACGTAACGACTAAACTACAAACCAGTGTGTTTTGGTCAAGTCTGCCCAATATGCAGAGACTTCCCTCCTATAAGCAGTCAGGCTATGTCTGTCTATCCCTCCTTCTGCAGGCTAAAGAGGGAAACTGAGCATAGCATGGGCCTCCTGTATGACACTGTGAGGCGGGAGTGAGGCAAGGATGGTGCTGGTTTCTGTCACCAATAGCATAAGCACCAGAGGGCTTTGAACCCAGGTAGCATAAAACTCCTCTGATGTTACTTTTCTCCAACCAAAAACTATATCACTTGGTCAATCTTGGCCACTTCCTCCAAGAGGCAGTGAGAGAATCCATATTGCTAAACCAATGTTCATCTGCCCAGATCCAGACTGCTTCGTACCCTCTGCATCACTGGCAACGCATCCCCCCATTTCAACAACTCTCCAAGCAAAGCTGGAACCAACACCAGTCTCAATCTGTGCACAACTCTGGTTCATCCAGGAGGTTGAGTCCTGGAGGAGGTGAGTTTACCCAAAAAGCCCACGTAAATACAGGTGGTACCACAATGCTTACATAAAACCACAGGGATTAAACTGAAATCGTCTCCTTATCTTTAATTCTCACCATCTCCCATGCTGAGTATGACAGTCACAGCCAGTTGTCATCTGTACATACTTTGTGAAAACAGATCTCTATTACTTGCTGGGCTATACTGATCAAATCTTTTTCTCTTCCTTTTCAGCCACTTGTGCTGCCCTTATATTTTCTTTGTAGTAATCCAGAAAAATTCCTCCATCTTGCTTTCTGGCATGGTTTCTGGAGCACTAAGAGCACACAAAACAGTCTTTCTGCCCTCAGCCTCTGTGCCTAACACTACAGCATTCCCAAGCAGCCACCTATAAACTTCTGCTTAGCTTCTGAAGTCATGGTCTGAAGCATGCCCCTGTGCCAAGTTTTCTAAATCTCTCACTGACTACATGTGCCTGTCAAATTTCAAGAGCTGCTAAGCGGACCAAATAGAGGCAATTTATCTTGGAAAAATAGCAAAAGGCATGCCCCTGACACTATGGCATCCCATTGCGAAATTGCAGGCATGGAAACACCAAAGCTTCTCAGCAGAACCTCTGAAAGATTTTTTTTTTTTAATGTAATGTGGACAAAACAACAACTTTCAATATCCTTATTCTTGGAAATGATTGCACTAATCTAGGCAAATCTTCCCCAAAAACGTCAATCTGAAGTTGCTGCTTGACCCAGGAAATTCCTACTAAAATGGTTCAAGATTGGAAAAAGTGAGTAATAAATGTGTAGGTCTAAACTTTGGACAATGCAGGAGACCTACCTATGCTATACATATGCATGCATATGCTCGTACATGTCACGAGAGAGAATAATTCATTTTTCAGTAACAGACATCATCCTACTCTGGCACCATTTGAGTTCTCCACTAGTTTGGCATCAAAACAGTCTCCTGGGGTAGCAAGAGAGGTAGGAGCACATCCAGGTTTCACCCCTGTGGCTCTCAGGATGCTCACAAAGATGTGTACTCAGAGGCAAGACGTGCTGCTGATGCCAACAATGTAGAAGCAGCTGAAGTGCCCCAAAAGCTAGGAAGAAGGATTGTTCAGAAAAGCAGATAGGTTTAACGTACTGTTAGCTTTCTTTAAAGTCATGCAAAATGTAACATTTTTCTCTAGGACAGTAACAGTTTCTGGGGCAGGGGGCAGACGTTGCCTTATACCAAACATTTCCCAGGCGCTGTAATGAACAATAGGCCTCTGACAAGCTATATCTTAGCTGTATCCATCTGCATCCCAAATGTGAAACACTGGCACAAGTGAAAATTCAACTAAAGCTTCTTTTACTCACATCTAGAATCCACATGATGCTCCACAAACACAGACATGCAGCCATCACAGCCACGTGTCTGTGCAATCCTCACTACACTCTTCTTTCCCATTTCCTTTAAGGTATCTGGATGAGTAAAGGTTTATAGCTGGAATGACTAGTGTGAGTGGTTAAAACTGAGATTTTGAGCGGGGGAGACATTGTCCCTGCTTCCCTCCTCCGAAGGATTGCACATTTGTCCTTTCTTCACATGAGGTGTTGCTCTCACTATACAGAGGTTGACCTAACACTTAGAGGTGCAAGTTTCGCTGTGCTCCCAGGGCCAGAAGAAAGGGGAAGACTGAGCCTTTTCAGCACACTGATAGATTGCATATCTAACTGCATCCAGCATACTGGCAAATCACCCTCAGGAGATAATGGGCAAGCTGTCAGCAAGAGGCAGTGGAGCAATCCACATGTGCATGTGTTTCAAACTACCACCTGCACCAATGTTATCATGCATTTAGTTACTATCTTAGTTCTCAATAGATCTGGAGTGGGAAGTCCTCTCTTCAGCAGCCCTGTTGTGGCAGCAGATTGGTACTTGGAAGGAAACTGGCATTCAGCTTTGACGCTTGTTAAATGTCACAACAGGTAAAGGAAATAAGAAAGCAAACACCCCAATCAGAGGAAAAGTGAAATTCAACGAGAGTTATACCCCTCAAACTCATACCTCTATTGAAGGGAGGACTTGCATGCTTTACAAAGACTCCCATGCATTCACTCTCAAATCTCCTTCATCATTCCTGTTGTGCACGACACAAATTTACAGGTCTGTTTTCCTCCTATTTATTTTGTTTAGCATCCTATTTCTAAGGAGCAGCTTCACCGTGCATAACGCAGCAGCTGCCAGTAAGTCACTAGGATAGTCAGCCTTGTTTTCCACAGGGAAGACTGTGTAGTCAGAAAGAAACGAAGCATCTAAAAATAATGCCCTTAACACTCTACATGCAGCTGGTTTTCTCCAATTTTCCGCTGGCCCACTCTGTATGCTGATGACAGTGTAAGAGGAGATGAGAGAGACAGCTCAGTACTTTTCCATGGAAGGATGAAATCTCTAAGAATAACAATTTATCAGAGGAGCTGTGTCTGTTTGACCTGGCTCATTTTCAGAGATTAGAAACCAAATAACTCACAATGTATTGTGTTGACTTTGTGGGCTTTTTTTTTTTTTTATCTAAGAAGTGATTTTCATGTTTCATCAGTTCTCGGGGGGGGAAGGAATGCACATCTGTCTTCCAAAGTGGATCAGTGAGAGGATAATAACAAATAATGATAACTTACCCACGTGGAGTGCCTTTCATCTTGAAGGATCCCAGAAATGCTGTAGTTTGTGGTCCAGTCCTGAACTGCTGAAGTCACTGCTGAGTTCAGTGGGAGCTGAAGCATAACCCAAGGCAGGGCAGCATCACTGCAACCCTGCAGGTACCCAGCTAGCCTGCAGAAAGCTCCATATATATTGTTGGGGAAATAAGGGCTTTTGAACTGACAAGTCATATACTAGTAGAATTTGCACACTTCTGCTTCTCTGGGGCAGAAAGAGATCTTATACAGAAGCAACCACCACCCCTAGTCTTTCACACTGCCAGATGAGCAAGTCAGTTGAAGGGAGCGGTAGACAGCCCTGTTGTGTTGGAGGAGACAGCCATGAAAAGAGCTTGAAAAAAAACCTCATCATGACAGTAACTGACAGGCTCACTATCATGATTTCACGTACAGAAACAGGCCCTGCATCACTGGCTAAACCTATCTTAGTTGATTGCACCGTGGCAAGGCCCGTACACTGACCCTGAGGTCAACTGGCATGGACTGGCCACATCTGTGCAAGGCCCATACACTGACCCTGAGGTCAACTGGCATGGACTGGCCACATCTGTGCTGTTGAACTGTCTTAGCCTACAAATCAGGGTGGATGCATTCCAATTGCCTGTTAGGAGTGGTCCTTGCACCGAGGGAGCTGGCTGCCTGCTGCCAAAAACACCCCAGGAACTATCAAATTATTAACTTAATAATGAAACTGTGGGGAAAATCACATTGCAGTGCCTGGGCTTAGTCCTTGTAGTCTTTATTTTACTAATACAGAAATAACTAGTGGCTTCAATTAAGTAGTGTCCCATTTGCTAATGGGATGGCCTGTACTCAAAAACGTGGGTGCACACAAAGTCAGGGACAAGCTGGAAAAGGATTAAACTCCTTGCAGATTTTAGTTGGCAAAGCCTGCCTCCATGCAAAGGCAACAGAGTGGAAGTGAAGAGGCCAAGGATGCTTGCAGATTATGGTGCTGAGATGAAAAACCAAAACCCATACAGCAACAAGGAGTCAGATTCTACTATTGGTTACCTCCATGTAGTCAAAGACATTTCCCTCTGCTGTCTCCTTCCCATCCTCCTTCACACCATACAAAAAAACATTTGTGTTAAGTTAATGAGATGTACATTCCAGCTTTTTCCCAGCTTGAGCCCTGACTACTTTGATGACTCAGAAATGCCAGGTGCAACTTCAAAGCAACAACTTCAGTAGGTTATTATGATAGGATCTCCAAATTAGGTCTCAAGGATACACATATTAAAAATATAACAGTAAATGATGAAGATATGAAGGCATTGTTTGAGCCCCTGAAGAAATTACTCAAATTCTCAACAGAAAACCGAAATAAAACCACCTGGCTTCAGCACTGGAAAATGATACCAGGATTCCTAGATGAACTTTAAGGTCCTTTCCAACCCAAACCATTCTATGATTCTATGATTCCCTTGGTGGAGGCTTACTGAAGTCTCCATCCAACCTAAGGGGCAGGGGAAAGTTCTTTCCTGTCTCAGTGGATATCTGTAAAACAAAATGGGATACATTTTCAAGAACTCTGCCAAATTTAGATGTTGTATAGTCCTGCCTGGATGTTAGGACCACTCCGGAGGTCACACAAAAAGTAATAGTTCTCACAGCACAAAACCAAGTGAAGCGGATTGCATAGCAACGTACTCTTTCAAGTGTAATACAAACTTCTCCATTCCTTCCAGGAAAATCCTGTCTACGTGCTATGATGCCACAACCCATCTCAAGTGCTAAATTTGTCCAGCGCAACAACATCTGGGAGATATTCACATGCACACAAAGAGCCCTGTCCTGCGACACAGAGGGAGGAGCCATGTGGAACCACACTTGCTCTGAATGTTTGCCAGGGAAAATAGCACTGGATACTATATATAAAAAGGTGCAATTTAGAGGCCTAAATCCACTCCTCCAGAAGACGATGACAAAATTGCCATCATCTGCTGCAACCATTGATCCTTCAGGAGACCCTCAGAAGAAGCAGCAGTGAGGCTCTGTCATTGCGTTGGTAGCAGAAGCTCAACAACATGGTGGCAATACATGCAGCAGGTGGCCAACAGTCATACACACAGCTGTTGCAAACATCTAGCAAGGCAAACCCCAGTGAGAATTACAAATAAATTTAGCCCTTTGGAAAATACTTATGCCTCATATCATAGTCTGAAGTTATGAGCCGGGCAGCAGTGAAATCCATTGTCATCAGGGATGTGGCTCTTTTCTCATCTAGTGGTCTCTTTCCAGATGTTTCTGTGATATTTTTATGTGAATTTTCTTTCCAATAATCTCATTTAAGAATCCAAATAAACCCAGAAAAACTCAAAATATGCTCCTGGGGTGCATGCCATATGCTGCTGCAGCATCCCCAAAAAAACTCAACAAATCATTATGCTATGCCTG
This sequence comes from Antrostomus carolinensis, assembly GCF_000700745.2. NCBI lineage: Eukaryota > Metazoa > Chordata > Aves > Caprimulgiformes > Caprimulgidae > Antrostomus > Antrostomus carolinensis. The sequence goes on from NW_010322272.1 coordinate 38,123, forward strand.
CACACACGTCTTAGGCCCACAATGAGTAGAGCATTGTAAAGACTCATTTGGACATGAATCAAGGCTGCATTTAAGAATGGCAAGGCAGATCAAGATTGCTCAAGTCAGTCCTAATAATACTCCCTTCTTTCTCCAGAAACATCTATCATCCAACAGTTTCATATCTTTTCTGTTAGCCTTTGTTCAGTCAATATATATCATGCTGCAGAGGTCATTCTCATAGCACCACATGAACCCTGATTGTCCCCATGAATTTGGAGACTAGAAGGACCTAAAAAGTTAAGGTTAAGTGTTAATTAAGATATTCTCTGACCTTATCACAGTGCTGGTGTTCTGCCTCTTATTTTGGCATTCATAGGGTCTACTCCCTATATCCCAGCCCAAAGTTGAGTGAAATCAAAGGAAAATTTCTGAATTTGAACTCTTTGTTCCAGAATAGATACACAGTGATGTAAACTGGATTAAGAGTGAGCAAGCTGGAGGGTTATGTGCTTTGAAACAAGTGGTTCTTAGAACATTTGGATTTGACCATTATTTTATTCCATTTTAAAATTAGGCTAAGAAAAATAAATTTATTTTACAATCATATAATATTTATTTTGTTCTTTCATGTTCCAGCATGTTATAATGAATGTGTACTGCTCTAAAGGCAACTCTATTTCAAGGGCGTCTACTCCATAGGTCATAGTTTCTTGAAGAGAAGTAGAAAAAAGATTAACTTTTATGTCCTGAAGCCCAAAGCAGAATTGTTCTTGAGATACACTCTGCTACAAAGAAAGGAGCCTTCTGGGTGTCAGCAAACTATGAATGAAAATAAAATTTTTAACATATGGTAAAACCATTGGTGATTGTAGAAATATTTCCGCAGTTGATAATGTCAGTTTACAGTATCACTCCTGCTCCCATCTTTTCAGGAAGCCGAATTCCCCAAGTATTAAACAGGCAACACTGAACTAGCTCAATGGTGAGTGTACAGGAAGATGGAGGAAGAAGAAATTCTCCTGTTGCAGAGTTTCCTCCTGGTTGTGCTACTCTGAAGGCTGGTAGAGCAGCAACTCTCCCACTCTTCGGCACAGATAGCAAGTCCTCCTGAAACATGGAGAACAGCACTCTGTTCCCACCACCGCAATCAAACTGCAGACCTGGGACAATGATTAAATCTCCCCACACCTCTATGAACCAAGCAACACTCTCGCAGCCTTGGTTATTTGGGCTGTGCACTTGTTCAGCCAGGGACTTTTCTCTCTGAGGTGTTTGTACAACACCTGGCACACTGGAATCTCTAGACACTCTCACAACACAGAAACTGATAAGAATCATCATCATGCACAAAGCCTGCCAGGGCAGCTGCTGGGGCTGCATCCAAAAGGCACAGTTGTGTAATGCCTCCACATTCAAGTGTTTTGACTTGAAATTTCCACTCAGAGCACATTAGGCACTACTTGGGGGGGAACGAGAAGTATCAAGTTAGACCTAGCGCTAAATCTGAACTTTCACCCTCACTCTGAGCTCATGGCTTGTGAGCGCTTGCCTCCTTACTCCAAATTTTAATTTCTTCTTAGTTCTCACATGGAGAAGGGGTCATCTGTAGCCACGAGGTTCCTTTTTCACATCTGCAGATGCCAAACTCTGCCTTCAGGTAGATATATCTGCATGTTGCAATAAAGAATGCTGCCAATTTTGCACGTTTGTCTCTTTTTCCCAGGTGGATCCATCCACACTCCTCACATTTCACACACCTAGGAAGGCTTCTATTCACATCTTCTACAAAGGGAACACTGTGAAGGGTCTAAAGTTTCCTACCGTCCTGGGAGCACCTCTATGCCCTAAATAGTCTTTCTCCTGGGCTGTAAAAGTGCTGTCAGCAAACCTCTTCCTGATTTCCCTGTTCCTTCACACTGATTCAAACAGGGAAGAGGGTCAGCAGCACACAGCTCACAGCTTATTTGGCCTGGTGGTGTAGTCCAGAAGAAAAGTGTCCATGACCTGCTTGGGACAAAAAAGCTATGAATTTGCTTAATTCTGATGCCAGTATTACATAGTGGTTGTAGCTAATAGAAAAAGCATACAGTAAATACACCAAGTATAGTCACGAGATGATAAATACTTTGCTTGAAATGTTTCTGAGGTGTCTGTGAAGAGCGGGACTTAAAAACAGCCTCAGCACAGAACAGAAGGTGGTATATTCTCTCACACTGCCTCCAAGAATCTGGAAGACTGGGGAACAAATACAGAGGATGAAAAAGGAATGACAGAGTCCCTGAGTCCCCATAAATCTGCCCCAGAATTGGCACAAGAAAAGTATATTAAAAAACCAACATTGTTTACGAGCAGTATATGAATGAAAAAGAGGTCAAAAATCATCCCACAGAAAGAGATGTGACAAAATGCCTACCCAGACATAGTCTGTAGGCATGTTTTTGCTCTTGCTCTAGTTGCTGAACAGAGAAAAATACATGAAAATCACCTGATTTCTTAACTAGGCAGTAGAAAGATTACTTGTCCCAAATCTGTAACCCTGAGCAGGAGGTAGTTTCCAGTGAAGACAATCTAGTGGAGTAGGCTGAGCTCCCTTTGCCCTTTTCAAGGCCTATGACATTAATTTGCAGGACTATTATCCTCAAATTAAATACTTCAGTGATTTTCCCCTCACCCTTACTGTCCACAGCAGTGCCAGAGCCTGGCAATCATGTGCATCTCTGCAATAACAAACTGGCAAATTCACAATAGAAGTAAACGATTTCAATTAAGAATCAAATTTCATTTTTAAGCATCCAAGAACTTATTTAACCAGAAGCAAAAGAAACCATTTTCCCCCAAATTAGGAATCTGCTTACTAAATGAGAAGTAGCATAGGGCTGGTATAAGATACCCTTTATTGCAGAAAATTTGGTGGAATAGCCCACCACTATCCTTATATTGTTAGTTACAAAACAAACAAAACAAAAACAAAACAAAAAAGAGAGAGAGAAAGAGAGAAAAGTTTTAGAGATTAATTTGTCCAAACATCAGTTTCAGCTGTGCTTGTGCAACTCCAGTGAGGCCAAGGGACAGCTCAGGGTCATGATGTAGAATAGGATTTAGACTACCCAGGATAGTGACCATCTCTTAAAGGCCTAAAATGTACACACCTCTCAGGTAGGACAAATTTCTGGACAGAGCATCACTATAGGAAGGAAAGGCAGGAATAAACACGGAGGTTCATCTGTCGTCTAGCAGGTAGATCTACAAGTCTCAAATAAGGGAAAAGATGGCTTTGTGGCTTTGTTAAATATCTGGTTAAAAGTAGAGATGGAAAAAATGGGACCAATATCATGTTCACAGAATCACAGAATGGTAGAGGTTGAAAAGGACCTCTGGAGATCATCTTGTCCAACCCCTCTGACAAAGCAGGTACATCTAGAGCAGGCTGCACAGGATCACATCCAAGCAGGTTTTTAATATCTCCAGAGAAGGAGACTCCACACCGTCTCTGGGCAGCCTGTCCCAGTGCTCTGTCACCCTCACTGTAAAGAAGTTTCTCCTCATCTTCAGATGGAACTTCCTGTCTTCCAGTTTGTGCCCATTGCCCCTTGTCCTGTTGCTGGACAAGAGACAACTGAAAAGAGTCTGGCCCCATCCTCTCAACACCCGCCCTCTAGGTATTTGGGGAGGGACCTTTCATAAGGCAATTAGTGATAGAACAAGGGGAAATGGTTTTAAGCTGAAAGAGGGTAGGTTTAGATGAGACATTAGAAAGAAATTCTTCACTGTGAGGGTGGGCAGACACTGGAACAGGTTGCCCAGAGAAGCTGTGGATGCCCCCTCCCTGGAAGTCTTTAAGGCCCGGTTGGATGAGGCTTTGAGCAACCTGGTCTAGTGGAAGGTGTCCGTGCTGATGGCAGGGGAGTTGGACTAGATGACTTTTAAGGTCCCTTCCAACTCGTACCATTCTATGATTCTATGATTTATAAGCATTGATAAGATCCTCTCTCAGTTTTCTCTTCTCCAGATCCAGGTCTCTCAGCTTTTCTTCATAAGAAAGATGCTCCAGGCCCCTAATAATCTTTGTAGCCCTCCACTTGACCCTCTCCAGTAGTTCCTTGTCTTTTTGAACTGGGGAGCCCAGAACTGGCCACAATATTCCAGATGTGGCCTCACTAGGGCACAGTCAAGAGGGAGAAAAACTTCCCTCAACCTGCTGGCCACACTCTTCTTAATGCATCCCAGGATACCATTTGCCTTCTTGGCCATAAGACACGTTGTTGGCTCATGGTTAACTTGCTGTTCACCAGGACTTCCAGGTCCTTCTCTGCAGAGCTGCTTTCCAGCAGGTCAACCCCCCAACACCAAACCTGGTGTATGGGGTTATTCCTCCCTAGGTGCATGACTCTACACTTGCCTTTGTTGAACTTCATTAGGTTCCTTTCCTCCCAGCTCTCCAGCTTGTCCAGGTCTTGCTGAATGGCAGCACAGCCTTCTGGTGCACCAGTCACTCTTCCCAGTTTTGTATCATCAGCAAACTTGTTGAGGGTACACTCTGTCCCTTCATCTGGATCACTGATGAATATATTAAACAAGACTGGACCCAGTACTGGGAGACACCACTAACTACAGGTTTCCAGCTAGACTCTGCACCACTGATCACAACCCTCTGAGTTCTGCCATTCAGCCAGTTCTCAATCCACCTCACTGTCCCCTCATCTAACCCACACTTCCTAAGCTTACTTATGAGGACGTAATGGGAGACAGTGTCAAAAGCCTTGCTGAAGTTGAGGTAGACACTCTTCTCCCCTCATCTACCCAGCCAGTCACACCATCATAGAAGGCTATCAGATTGGTCAAGCATGATTTCCCCTTGGTGAATCCATGTCGACTACTCCTGATAACATTCTTTTCCTCCAGATGCTTAGGGATGGCATCCAGAATGAGCTGTTCCATCACATTTCCAGGGATGGAGGTGAGGTTGACTGGCCTGTAGTTTCCTGGGTCCTTCTTCTTGCCGTTTTTGAAGAGTGACATTGTCTTTTCTCCAGTTCTCAGGCATCTCTCCTGTTCTCCAGGATCTTTCAATGATAATGGAGAGTGGCTTAGCAATAGCATAGAATCACAGAATCATAGAATGTTGTGAGTTGGCCAGAGTGACATTGTCTTTTCTCCAGTTCTCAGGCATCTCTCCTGTTCTCCAGGATCTTTCAATGATAATGGAGAGTGGCTTAGCAATAGCATAGAATCACAGAATCATAGAATGTTGTGAGTTGGAAGGGACACACAAGGATCATCAGTCCAATTCTTCCCCTAGCATAGGACAATCCCAAGATTCAGATCATGTGTCTGAGGGAGTGTCCAAATGCTTTCTGAATGTTGTCAGGCTGGGTGCCTGACATGACCACCTCCCTGGGGAGCCTGTTCCAGTGCTCCACCACCCTCTGGGTGAAGAACCTTTTCCTAATGTTCAGCCTAAATTTGCCCTGGCACATCTTCCTGCCATTTCCCCTGGTCCTATCACTGGTCACCAGAGAGAAGAGATCAGCAATTGTCCCTCCTCTTCCCCTGTGAGGAAGTTATAGGCCACAATGAGGTCTCCTCTCAGTTTCCTCTTCTCCAGTCTGAACAATCCAAGCGACTTCAGCCTCTCCTCATACGGATTCCCCTCTAAGCCCTTCACCAATTTAGTGACCCTCCTCTGGACACTCTCTAGTAGCTTTATATCCTTTTTATACTGCGGTGCCCAAAACTGCACCCAGTACTCTCTCAGAACTCATGGGTGAAACCCTTTGGGGCCCATGGATTTGTGGATGTTGAGTTTGCCTAAATGATCTCTAACCCAATGCTCACCAAACGAGAAGATAAAGTCTTCCTTTCTTCAGACTTTCTCTCCTACCTCCATGGTCTGGGATTCCTGAGGGCCAGCCCTAGAAGTAAAGACTGAAGCAAAGAAGGCATTCAGTAACTCCACTTTCCCTGTATCCTCCATCAACAGGGCACCCACCTCATTCAGCAGCAGGCCCACGTTTTCCCTAGTCTTCCTTTTGCTACTAATGTACTTGAAGAAGCCCTCCTGTTGTCCTTAACATCCCTCACCAGATTAATTACTAACTGGGCCTTAGCCTAACCTCACTGCATCCCTGCATACTCTGACAACATTTCTATATTCCTCCCAAGTGGCCAGTCCCTTCTTCCACAGTCTGTAAGCTTCCTTCTTCCATTTGAGTTTTTCCAAAAGCTCCCTGCTCATCCATGTAGGTCTCCTTCCTCCTTTGCTCAATTTTTTACTCATAGGGATGCACTGATCTTAAGCTTGGAGGACGTGGTCCTGGAATATTAACCAGCTCTCTTGCACCCTCCTACCTTCTAGAGGGATTCCTCCAAGTAGGTCTTTGAAGAGGCTAAAGTTAGCTCTCCTGAAGTCCAGGGTTGCAATCCTACTTATTGCCCTGCTTCTTCCATGCATCCATGCTGAACTTCACCATCTTGTGGTCACTGCAGTCAAGGCTGCTCCTCATTTTCACATCCCCAGCCAGTCCTTCTTTGTTAGAAACTTTGTTTGTTAGAAAGTTACTAAAGACCCCTTAAAAAGGGAGAGGGAGACAAATTAGTTTTTTCTTGAGCAAATATCAGCAGAACCCAAAGAGAATACCTGATGGTATGTGGGGCATTTCTTGGAAAAACATTTCAGTGGGACAATTGCCTGCAACATGCTGAGTGGAGCTTTTTATGTTAGGTGGAGGAAGATGCTAAGGCTTGACTATGCCTTTTGTCCAATTCCAATTGACTGACAAGTGACAAATTGAGGGATAATTTGAATGAAGTGACGGAGTTCAGTATTCTAAGAAAAAGAAAACATGAGAGCAGCAGGAAAGGAATAATAGATCTCAGGAGATCAGACTTCACCAGCTAAGCAAGTGGCTGGTAGAATGTTCTGGGAAGATAATTGGGGATAGCTGTGAGTTAGTAAAGGATATTATATTGACTGTGCAGTGGCAAACCGCAAGATTCAAAACAAAGGTCTTGATGCAACCTCTGAGCCTGCAATGCTGAGTTCCTCAGTGACCAGAATATGAAAAAGGGCGAGTGCAAATAATGAAAGCAAAAGCAAAAGTAACTAAGGATGAGTGAAGTGGAACAGACAAAGCACATAGGAATAAAAATCAGTGTCAAGGGACAAGGGATATAAAGGCAAGAAGAAATAAATTAGAAGAGTAAAAAGTGGTGCTTTTCCAAGC
>NW_010322272.1:45352-48797 GCF_000700745.2 Antrostomus carolinensis
TATATGATAACGTACTTCTTTCTGTATTCATTAAAAGAAGTTAACTATGCCTTAGTATTAACAAGGAAATAGCAAGGTATGCCACAGTGTAGAAAACACAAGTTAAAAATATTTTGATAAATTCAGGATGTTCAAACTACCAAGGTCTGAGGAAATCCTCTCTCGCATGATAAGAAGCTAACTACAGTAATCTGAGAGCCTTGAGTGATCGCCTTGAATGGCTGCTATATAGAGAACACAGTACTTCTCTTTAAAAAAGGTGGGGGGATTATAGATGTGTCAGCAAAGCAGGGATCCCTGAAAAACAGAAACTAACATTTTTCAAGTACCTAGAAGATGATAAGAAACAGTTACACCAGGTTTGTCAAGAACACATTGTGTCAAACTAATACAATTCCTTCCCTAGAAAAGATGACAGACCTAGTGAATTCAGGGACATTATGGTGCAAGGTGTTGTTAGGCCACTGGATGCTGATTTAGATTCTCCTCAACAAGCAAAGATGGCATGGTCTAGGTCTAAATCTGGGTCTGTCTGGTGGGGTTTCTCAAATAGGAGAGAAGGAAGCGCCAGGCCCCTTTTCATGGCATGGGCCTGAGGGGACTGCCTGCTGTGTGCTATGATGCTGACGCCAAACTCACTGAGAGGTGCTTTTTGAAGTCCACGGTTCTCCTACTCTGACCTCTTGGAAACACTCAGGTTTTTAACTGAAAACACAGCAGAGGTAATATTAAAGGACAGCTTCTCAGGAGCCAGGTGGTGACCTTGCATACTACGGGGACTGGGATTTCTTGCCCTAGACCTAACCACCACCCAGCAGACTTGGGTTGAACAATTCTTCTACATAGCAAAGGAGAGCAGAAAGGCAAGTAAAGCTGTTTAGAACATAATGATTTATACATTTCCTATTGCAGGACAGGGAGGAGACTAAAAGTTCTCTCAAGATGTTGTTCAGTTCACTATTTCTATGATTATTTTTTTTTCCTTCAGTGTTACAGAGCCATTTTGACTTTTCATAGCAAAGTACCTTCCTTAATCATCCATGCCAACTTAGTGGCGTCTGTGTTCCTGTTCATTTTGTGTTGGCTCATGTTACTCTCAGCAATAGACCATAGCCAGGCAATCAGTTGAGCTAGAAGACAGGTGGTCTTTTAGGTCTTTATACAGCTTTGCTTCTGCAGCAGGGGAGCTGGGAACTAGGGAAAGCAAGCTTGAAGGGTAATGAAGAAAGACATTATGAAAGCATGAAGGAGAGATTCTGACTGTGCCAAGAGAAGCATGGGGTTCTAAGATGAAAAGAGGAGAGGCTAAGGGAGGACTGATGATGCTGTGGGAGGAGGATAGCTTGTGAGACACAAAAATTCCAGAAATGATAGAGAATTCAAGAGGATGGGTAGGCAAAGACAGCCAGCAGACACGCATTCCTAGGGAGGGAATATTTTTGGAAACTTCATTTACTTATTCATGCAATCTTTCCTTCTCTTTCTCTCTCACACAGGAAAACACACACAGGGTGCACACACAGAACAATTTTATCCAACTTACCTGTGTTAACAAATACGTGCAGCTAATCTCACAATGGTCCCAGAAAATGTCTTAGTTACATACTTTATCTAATGTAGTTTTGGTCAGAGGGTGATACCAACATAGGATATCTTAAAGCATCAAACGTTGAAGCTGGTCTCCCTGGGCATACCATATGGTCAAGGGACAGAGAGAGGTTCCTCCAAGAGGAAATTGAGAGCAAGAGCCTGATTTGCATGTCCAGAATCATGCTGTGTAGCAGGTTTTCTCTCTGGATTACACAAACAGCCTAGGAGCCAGCCTTCTGAATTACATACCTAAAATTAGTACAAGTATGAACCAATGTGTTTCTAGAGAACAAAGTGATTGCTTTCAGAACACACTTGGAAGTTCAGGTTGGTTTTATGTAAAAAACATACTTGCTAAATACAAATATTTTAATTCATTTACAGTCTTCTACAGAATTTTTCAAACTTTCACCGAAAAACTGAAACCCCTCCACAAACTATTTTCCAGTTTTCTGCCATCAAAAAAATATAAACCCAAAAAATTCAGCCAGTCAGATGACAACTAGCCAGCTTGTTTAAGTTTAGGTTGCCAGACACAGGAAAATTTTTCAGCTCTCATTTTTCCTAATGGAAGACATGAAAATGTAATTAAACGCAGATATTTTTACCAAGGAAATTTCCATTTTGGCTAACATTACAGTCTTCATTTAAAAAGCCATTCTAAGTTAAAAATTCCACTGAAAAGACATTCTAAAGAGGTTTCTACTGTGGGCAATGGTGCAATACAAATATCTGGACTGGACAGGAGAGAAAGAAGTCAATTTGGCAATGTGAGCAAACATGAGCAAACTCTGACCATACAAGTAGTTCTGCTGAGAACACACACTGCAGGACATTGTAGTTGTTACTCTAGATAATCAAAACATAGGCACAAACATCTTTGCATTTGCTGCACTTGGAAACTGACAGTTCTCATGTTTAAAATGCTGGTTTGGCTTACAGTTGCAGGCCAACTCATCTGGTGGCCAGTTCCTCATCTAAGGTGCCAAATCTTCTTTAAAACCTGAGAAGAGGACAATCAGAGATTGCTGTCACTCAGTGACACACTTTCTCAAGACAGACTAATCTGCTGAATGAATGAGGAGTCCTCTGTAAAAAATGCACATTTATTTTGTTAGACAAACCCAGCTAATGTTTGGATAGTATTAAGAAGGTAGATTAATTGCCTTGCAATGGGAATTAGTAACCAATTCATTGGTGAAAAAATATTTTTTTTTTGTCAAGAACAGCAATCAAATTAGGATAATTCACATCATTTTAATCAGTAAAGATGTTTTCAGTCTGAATAAAGATGTTTTTATAGCTAGTAAGAACATCACGTGTGTGTAAAGAAGCAAAGTTTCAGCAATTCTAACTTTAGTTCTGGAATAATAAAAGCTGAATAGCTACTTGGTTAAAGATATTCTTTAGACTTAGGTTAGTCCCATCATTCTGTGTTCTGCTGTATTTCAAATGGACTATGACTACCACAGGCCAGTCTAGATCTGAATTAATCAGTAAAACAAAAGAGAAGAAAATACTTCAGAACTGTTCTTCACTGTTAATGTCAGCACACAAGCTCAGGGGTGTTCCAGAAAATGTATATTGTATTTCCCACTGTGACATATACATTCTCACTTATTTATATCGGGTATTATCACATGTCCATCCAGTTACGATGTAGTCAGGGCTGTGGATGTATAACAACATGCTAAGGTATCCTGAAGACCCACAGGAAGGGTGGAAGGAAGGACGGGTAGCCTGGGAGGAGGAATACAGAGAAATTGCCTGAGGGGCCAGGGATCAGGTTAGGAAAGCCAAGGCCCTGATAGAATGAAATCTGGTCAGAGATGTCAAGGGCAGCAAAAAAAGCTTC
>NW_010322273.1:0-27578 GCF_000700745.2 Antrostomus carolinensis
AGACACAGGTCTCCAACTAGACTCTGCAATGCTCTGAGAATACTCAGTACCTTGATTAGACAGAAAAAAAATAATCCAGAGCCTGACAAAGCATTCTGAAAAACTAATTTATTTCCTGATGGGCAATGAAGAAAATAAAACAAACAACCTTCTAAGTGTAATATTTAGTCTCAGTCTAAGAAAGTAAACTGGTAATATGCATAGGTATCAAATGATCTTAGAAGCGAGTGATTTATGTCAACAAGACATACAGGAAACCACAGTACCACCCACCTCAATGAAAGTGAATCTCAACCATAAACAAACAAACAAGCAAAACAAGAAACAACTTTGATTAACAAAACAGATTAATTAAAGTTTAAAAGCTTTTGTATCTCGTCATTATTAAATGCAAGGGTCAATATCTGCCTCAACAATGTAAGATGCAACATACCAGCAATTCTCCACCTTGTACATGGCAAAAATCAGTGGTTATAATTTTCACCGATTGTTTCTTTTCCAATTACCACAACTCTCAAACAAAAATCTTCTCCCCTTCCTATCCTCATTAAATATTACAAACACCACATGACTAAGATCAAAAATACTGTATTCTCTAACACAGAGAACCAATCTATTTCTACATTAAGAAAACATCAGCTTCTTAAAATGTCGCTAAAAATACACAGAACAACAGCAAGACTATATATTCACACATCCATCAGCTGACATCTATGGCTCAATAAATTAAGAGCTACAGATCTAGAGCTGCAAATTCTCAGGTTTCTCATAGTATTCACCTCTGACTCTCTTCAATAGGTAAATAAACAAATAGTATAATGACATCACCAGCATGAGCCTAACAAAAAGCAAGGTAAAAGTGATGCAGTGCTCATCTTAGTTACACACTGTAGAATAACTTTGTTATGTTTAAGTTAATCTAGCCCTCTTATTTGATACAAGACTATTCATTTCTGGGTTTGATTTTCTGCATATCTAGTATCCATTCAGCATGTTAAGAGTTACCAAGAGCATCTATCAAACTACCTTTTCCTCAGAGAGCCTATAATAATATCTAAGGGACTTGTTACTAATACAATTTCATTTCTTGAATTAAGCATTTTTATATTATGACTAATCTATATGACTAGTTTTATAATTATTACTTAAACAAAATCACATCAGATCACAACTTGAGAAGTCCATATGAACAGGAAAGTTTACAAACAAGACCATACAAATAAATCTCTGAAATTAGCCATTTAAAACCAAACTGAGAGGCAGTCTCAGAAGGAACTCCCTGGGTATATAAAGGATGGCAGTCACTGCAAGTTGTGCCTGTACCAGAAGGTACAAACATGGCAAACAGCAAATACAAATGCAGTTTACGCTGCATATTAATGGTTGAAACAATTCAGAGCAACATCATTTATTTGATCCACAATTGAAGTCTGCCAGGTAACAACCCATGTTGTCTTATAATCAAAGACTTAACCTAAAACCTGTTAGATGATAAGAAGAAATGACAGAGTAATTTCTTGCATTTAATATGATGGTATACTTGAACAAGCAACAGGTTCTGAAATCTTCTGCACCATTGTAGGAAAAAAAAGCTAGCAAGCTTCGGAGACAGATTCTTCCTGGTATTTTAGATCATGTTTTCTACATTCTATATTTTCTACAGTTTACACCAGTGAGAATACTGCTTATTGGCAGGCTGATTTCTAGACTAGTGACTTTTTTTTTTTTAAATGTAGGTCACATTTTTAACTCAACTTTCTACATTGTTTCCTGTCTGAAAGTTCAAAAGAGCTTTAAGAGCCAAACTTAGGCAAGAATGCTGTGTGCAGCAGTTCAGGCACATATAAATCCAAAGCTTCAGAGACCCTTTGTTTACATGGCCACAGCTTCCCTGTGCCTAGTCTTGATATACTTCACTTTAATTATTTATAGTATTTTCATTAATGAAAGTTAATTATGAAAATGAGGATATGAAGAGAGCATTATTTATAATAGGGATATTAGCTACTCACAGGAGATCTCCCTTAGCCCTATGTTCAATTAGGCCTGAGACCAGGGAGAAGTCAAGAGTTTAAGAACGACCAAATTATTTTATTAGTCTAAAAGAGTTGAAATAAAGTATTCCTAGATTTGAATTACTTCAATTCATCATACATATTTAAGACTTACAGAATTCAAGTTTCATTTCTGACAGACAGAAATTGCAGGGGGAGGAAGGGTGTTAACCCAATCTGAGTTTGCTCTGCACGATGCGTGGAGGTCTGCCTTAGGCTCTGGTAAATCAACTGACACAAACACACACGAGCAGCTTTCAACTCCCTCCTCACATCATCTCAGTGCTACTTAGAAGTAATTCCCTTAGAGGAGCTCTTTGCAGAAGAGCAAAGATAGGGTTCACCAGAAAGGAAAGAAGCAATACCTGAAGGGGGCCTACAAGAAAGCTGGGGAAGGACTTTCCATAAGGGCAGTTAGTGACAGAACAAGGGGAAATGGCTTTAAACTGGCAGAGGGCAGGTTTAGATTAGATATTAGGAAGAAATTCTTTACTGTGAGGGTGGTCAGACACTGGAACAGGTTGCCCAAGGAAGTCGTGGATGCCCCCTCCCTGGAAGTTTTCAAAGCCAGGTTGGATGAGGCTTTGAGCAACGTGGTCTAGTGGAAGGTGTCCCTGCTGATGGCAGGGGGGTTGGAACTAGGTGATCTTTAAGGTCCCTTCCAACCCAAACCATTCTATGATTCTATAATCTGCAAAGACAAAATTAAAGTGGCAACTTTGAAAAATGCTTCAATTCAGAAGACTCAATGTACAAAAAGAGGAAAACAACACTTACAAAGAATCCTACCAATAGAAAATAACACTTTGGCTTAACAATTTCCACCTTAGTAATAATTATTAAACAATTATTTCAACATCAAAATGGCACAAGGGATGGAAGACATCAACTGGTAAATCAAACCACACTGATTACTCTTCTACTGTGAGCAAAATTTTGCCATAGCTATTTTTCTTTCTGGCTGACTGCTATGATAAAAATATTTGTATTTTGAAATAATTATTAATTTGAAAGTATTCTGAAATAATTCCTTTTTCAGCACACATTGAACAGAGCCACCTCCAGCTACCCTAAGGATATTAAAAAATGTTTCAACTCTAACTAATTTCAGGTGGTAGCCAGTAACCTTTCATCACTTTGGTCCCAGTTCAGCCTGCAGTTCCTTAACACCAGCTTGTCACATAGAATTCACAGCAGAGCCACATCCAGCCGGCAGATTTCTCCCAGACTGTCGAAGCACAGAGATCCCCGCTAGCACACAGGCAAGAGTCATGTGAAGGAAATGCAAGTGAATGTAAAATGTAAAGGAATTCGTAGTCCTTAAAAACATTTTGTGTGTTTTAATGGCATTGCAGTCTATGCTAAAAGCCACACAACTGCTTTGGGTTTTTTTGAGAGAAGTTCAATATTCTGTTGCAAGGAGCATACGAACTAGTTCAGCTTCGCTTTGTGGAACTAGGGATCAGCGGTTCATGTAAGAAGCCACTGGCCAGCATCAGAGGCATTTTCATCGCCTGCACTGAAGCACTTACTATCACTGCTTACATGCAAGCTTGGTATATGAAGCAAGGTGGAAGAGAAACATGAATGAAGACCCAAGAAGAGGGCAATGGTGCACTTGCACTGGGAAATGCCTTTGCTCAGCCAAGTGTTTTAGTTGTAACACTTGTTCCTGCACCCATTGCCTCACAGAGTCTTTGCCTTGACCTGCATAGAAACAAATACAAATAACCTTGTTTTATTCACCCCCAGAAGGGAAAACAAGCTTTCCTCCCAGTTTAAACCAAGCATTTGTCAGACTCATAGAATCATAGAGTATCTCAAGTTGGAAGGGACCCAACAAGGATCATCACGTCCAAGTCCTGCTCCTATAACTACCTGTAACTAAAACATGTAACTAAGAGCATCATCCAGATGCTCCTTGACCTCTGACAGGTTTGGTGCCATGACCACTTCCCTGGGGAGAAGTGGCTGACCACCCTCTCAGTGGAGAGCCAATCGACTATTTCAAACATCTAGGTATCAAAACTTCTCTGGTTTTCAGAATGAACTCTGACAGAGTTCTTGGCTTGAGAGAAAAAGCATTTGGCCAAAGTGACCTGCTCTCACCACCGACCTCCAGCACCTTTTCCAGCATCAGCCACAACCTCCCCACCGAGGCCATGGTAGTCTGTCCCTGCCAGAGCCGTGGCAAGTAAGGCAGCGCACATTTGCACCACCTTCACAATTTCAGCGAGACACTCACACAGTCCTGAAGTGAAGCGTGGGTAAAAGTACAGGGGAACAGCACTCTGAAGTAAACAAGAGCACTCTGTAATACCTGTTACTCTTCTCTTCATGCCACCTGCACGTTCTGGAAGAGGTCAGGTATGCTGTGAGGACTCCCTGCAGTGCCAGAGAGACCCTCTTGGAAAACAATTAACGAAAAAATAAATTGAAAATAAACAACACAAGAAAATTGAAAAACAGAATGCATGAGATACTACACTGAAAAAATAATTGCAAATCCATTTCTTACATACAAATATCCTGTGCAGTGAAGGAAGAGAGAAAAACAAAGAAAATTATTCCTGTTCCAACATACAGAAAAATATATTTTAAAAAAAAAAATTTCTCTTCAGTTAAACCTGACTTTAAAAATCATATTGCATGGGCTGCAGTGGCAAGAAGGGTAAACTCTTCAACAGGTAATAAACAAGAATATACAATTTGTGAAGCTACACAGACCTATTCAAATAGCAGTGTATATTTTAAAACAAACTGCTTTCAGTTTGGGTCTGATTATTTCAAGTCCCATCTGAAAGATAAATGCACAGGAGACATATCACCCTTCTAATCTACAAGAGGTTTGAACGCACACTGCAATCACTCCAGCATGCTCCTCTGTCAAAAGTAACAATGACTTAAAAAAAAAACAACAACAACAACAACAAAACAAACAAACAAACACCAACCACTGATGTCTGGGAAAAAAAAATCTTACTGAAACTCCTTTGAGATGATTAAATGATAGGACATAGCATGTAAACATCTAGGTGAATTTGAGAAAGTTGTATCTTTCAAAGAATGGCAACCTGGAGAGCTGACCTCCCCTGATTTGAGAAGGCTCAGGTTGCCCCAAAACCAAACAGTTCACAGTAAAGAGGCCAGAGAGAGCCAAGTGCAGGAAGAGTGGACGAAAGAAAGAGAACGTTTTACAACTGCCTTGCCAGCTTTTGTGCTCAATGAACCGCAGACACCTTTCTCCCCAAGCTGCAGAGACACCATTTGCCACAGACACCAGCCTCACTCCACCTGTACACCCTCCTCCTCACTTTGTGAGGTGACATGGCTTCTTCTGAACACTCGGATCCCATGGGGGTCATCGGTCCACCACCCAGATTAAAGGCTCGATCCTGCTGTTCTCATTCAGGCACCAGTCCTAACAAAATGCCTCCTATGGACCGTGTCACTGGCCTACAGACTCTTTGTGGCCTTGAGCTGACAGCATCCTTTGGACTACACCAGAGGGTAGAAGAGCTTACTATTTATACAGGTAAATAGTAAGCCCATATCTGAATTTCCAGGAAATCCTGGCATTCTGCAACCTACAGACTAAAACTGTCATTAGGTAAAGGCAGCATAGCTTTGAATTGATTTTCTGAGAGTAACCCAAACTACCCCAGTAAAAAGCTATACAAAAATCCTGAGCCAGATGTAGAAGACTCAAATTTTGAAATGTACTCAGTTATTAAAAGCTGCAATCTTGACAACAGATCTCCTGAAGTTTGTTTAAGCCTGCCAAAACTGACATAGGACTGAAAAGGAAAAATAAAAAGCTCCTGGAAAAACAAACAAGGACTTTCTATTGGTCTATTTCCGCTTAATCTTTATAAAATCCTTCAGCAGCATTTTGCAATACTTTTTTGTTTAATTATTTTAAACCAGCCTTCCCCTGCAGCTGGGGAAGCTCTTCCCATTTGACAAGTTTTCTGTCTGAACCCTGAGATATTATTTTGCGCTTCTCCAACTACATCATGCGTTTCTGTGTCTTCCTCCCTCCATGAGACAGTGACATCTTGCAGCAGACTTCAGAGCGGCAGCCAGGGCTGCGAAAGCAGAGTCAGACCCTTCTCAAGCGATGCCACACCCTTAGCAGGGGAAAGAATACACTGAAATAAAGATAAAACCACTAATGCTGAAAAATCTGGAGGCAGGCATCTGCAGCAAGGTGATCTCTCTCAGAAAAAAGTCAGCAGCACAACAGTCATAACCCAGGTTCTTTGTGGCTCCTCAAGAAGCAGTTCAGGAACGGGGGGCGGGAGTTCGCTTGTGCGCTGCTGCAAACTGGGTGATGGTGAGAAACACGGAGCTGTCACCCACTCAGTACGTATTTTGTGTTTCAGCACACTGTGCGTGTTTGTCTGCTGGCAGACAAAAAAATGCACTTTATTAGTTACACTGTAGTATTCTAAGCAATGAATTGAAATATATCATTAACATCCAGGACAAGCTTTATCTTGCTACCAAAACAAAGGGACTATTATTTGAACAAATTGAGGGGGAAAAATCCCATAATGACAATGAAGAGTTCCTCTCCCTAAAAACTGTGCTGCACAAGAGTAACAATTACGGGCTTATATTCTACAGACTGGGGTTGCGAATAGCTGCATGAAGCGATGCATTCACTATTGGGAGGGTAAGTACCATTGATGACAAGGCCTTGGGGCTTCTGCTGTTTGCAGACCAATCAATAATCCATTATGAACAAACTACATTTCCTCTCTAATATGAAGAAATGAATAAAAGGGAACCAGTATCACTAGTACTTTCATGGAAAAAAAACAACAATGCAGAAATCACAAAATGCCACCATCACAAGACATAAAACTAGTCTAACACTGACAGAACTACCCACAATAACCCTTTATATTACAGCAGTTTCTGGAGACTGCTACATTATAGTCCAAACCAATTTTTTTATTTTTTTTAAAAGCTTATTTTAAAGGCAAGATTCTTTCAAGACTACTTATTCTGGCTGCAGGACACAACAGAAAAGCAACATTAATCCTTCAAAGCAAGGAGGAGAAAACGAACTAACTTCATCCAAGTATCTACTAGTTGGTTTCAAACTATTTTCCAATGCAACATAGAGTAAGAACTTCTAATTAGAAATAACTGTCCAAACGTGACTGGTCAACCATAACAAGACTTTATTGCAGCAGCTGTGTTACCATCCAGACACGAGGCCCTGAAATTGTTGTTCTCCCATTGTCACTGTCACATGCCACAATACAATCAAGAGAGGATCCATTGAAATAGCAAATCCATAGCAAACCTCATCATCTTCAGTCCATTTCCTACCTAGACCTCTGAACACAGCACCAGAAGGTAGAAAAGGAAAAAAAAAAATCTCCTGCAAAATGACAGATAAAGTATTTAAATTAAAAAAAAAATAAATTGTTTCTGATTTTTTGATGGGTAACAGTAAATTACATGTAAAGGAAACATTGAAACCAATATTATTAATGCATAAGGCAGTCTATGCCCTTTTTCTGAAATAGAAAGACTAGTAGTTAAAGTTGACCTCGTGGGGTGGGGGCTTGGGGGAATGAATACACAATGTGATTATTGATCAGTCCTAGAAAAGCCAAGAACTGCACCAGTGCAGATGTGATTTTTTTTTTTTTCCTAGGGTCATTAATGATATGTGTTGGAAAGTCAAAAGCTCCTATTTTGACATGTTGTAATAGTATTGCTAATTCTGAATATAAGCATCAATTTAGGTTAAAAAAAATATTTTAAAAAACAAACAAAAAAGCACTCCATTGACTTCAGTGTAACAATAATGTTTTCCTATTTGGCTAACAACCACCAAGTGAGTTACTTTACTGTCTCAGTATCCTCAAGTACTAAAAATTAAAAGCTGAAGAAACATCTGCAGTTCTGATAGTATCTAACAAAAAAATATGTCAGTTACAAACAGAAGCAAAGTCACCTCAATACTGTATATTACCCTCCTTATTCAAATCGATGGCATTGATGCCGTCTATTCATGCATGTCTATGGAAATGCACACACACAGGCAGCACAGTATTTTCCCAGCATCCAACAGTGCTTTTGTATTTAATGATCTTGTTAGGGTTTCCATTGCTAACGAATTTACACGGAATTGTAACATGGCCATTTGAAATCTGCAGCATAGGGGCTGATTTCAGACTGTATGAAAAGGATATTTTCCTGCTAATATGCTCTGTTACATTCTGCACAGTTTGTATCTTAAAAAAGAGGGAAAAAAATGTGTATGTTTTTCTTTGCAATGTCATAACAAGGAAATACTTAGTTTTATATTTTTTACATTGTCTGCAGGAGAGCAAGGACTGGATTGTCAGCTCGTATAAAATGCTGGAGTGCAGGACATGGCACACATACACCCACCTCTTCTTGCTGCCTCTTCACCTGCCCCATCCATGCAAGCTACACACAAACCACATCCTCAGCTGCTGTAAGCGCGCACAGTGCCGTGAGATCAATTTGTATCAAATGAGAAGCTATACCACTACCTAACACCAGTAAATGCCTTTGTGCTGTGTAAATCAAGGCCTGAATGCAAGAAAAACATGAGCTTAATTAAAAGTAAATATTTTGAATTGTTGATTTCCTACCCTAGCAAAAGTTACATGAAGCAACGTTGTCCTAAGTGCCCAAATTCCCTCGTCACAACTAACAATTACACCAGTGAGGAACGAACTTCAGTGCTTCAGTACATACAGTGAGTGCTATGACTTGCTCATGGCACACCTCAAATGCAAAAAAACCTATCTATTTAATACTAAGCAAATGTACTAGCTACAGCTATGTACTCAGCAGGTCAATAGAAGGCAAAGATTATTTCTACAGTACATTGCTATGAAATAAGCTGTGTGGAGAATTAAGAAATTCAAGGTAATAAATTTGTTTCTTTTATATCTAATACATCCTACTGCTCAAATTGCTACAGTAAAATCATTACCTTATAAATATAAGTGTTGCCAAGCATTAACCTGTTAACAGATTCAGCATTACAACACTGCTGTTTGATTAACTATTAAAGCCATACTGTAATAAAAAAATATTTCTGAAATAATGCCAGTAAGTTGTTTGCTTACTACCCCCCCAGTATTATAAAGGAATTTAAAGGACTGAAAAAGCTTTTGGGCTATACTCTCTTATCTCTTTTCAAAATCCCATTTTAAGAGAGTAAAAAGATCGCATTAAAAGAAAGGGGGGAGACAGGGGAGACTGAGGACAAAAGGAGAGAAAAAGGGGCAGAGGGGACAGGGAGAGGAACTGTGCCCTGAAATACAAGGGGTGATAATTATGGATAAAACATAAAAGCATTATGTTAAGCATTACCTTCTGAGGTGTATAGATACGTGTGTGTGTGTAAATATATATATATATAAAGTACTTCACTGTAAGCTCTTGCAAAGCATAAAACAACATGGACAAGCTCTATTTTAAGAAGCTTTCTTAAACATTTAAGAACTTAAGCAGGTAATTAAGACTTTCAATCACAGTTTTTCCATTCTCCACATTTCTGAATGTCAAGCATGCAGACTATGCCCAGGCCCAAACGCAGACGCTCTACACTTCAGAGATCCCAAACCAGCCAAGCTGCAGCTTGCTTTGCACCAGCTGAGACTCAGGCCCTGCTGCACTGCTGTGGCTCAGTGACACCAGCCCCAAAACCAGCAAGGACAGTGCCGAAGCCCAAGCTGTGGAGAGCCAGTGTCTCAGAAACACCTTCATTTCACCTTTTTTTCTCTAAGGTGCACTACTCCTGATCCATAGGAAGATCACTTCATACCCAAGTGTAATCTGTGATGGTGAGCTTATCTTACACTCGGTAAAAAGACAGGTGATAGATAGTGGTTTAAAAGAGCGGGTTGCGAGTTTCTAAGTTCACCAGCAATTTTAAAGACAAGATATCTGCTGTTGCAACATTACTCCATTAATTGATTATACAGTTTTCTGTAGCTCTCACCATGAAAAGCTACTTTCGCTACGTATGTGATAAAGGCAGCTGTGAAATACTCTTCAGTCTTGCACTGGCCCATCGCTGTCGGCACAGAACAGCAAACAGGTGCAGCAAGCACAACAGAAGTGAGGGTACCATAAAGCATGAGTTCACTTACACAGTAGGGAAACTACTTTTCTCCTCTTTTTATTTATACTTTTTTTAAGCACAAAGGGAAGAAAGCAATAGTCTTGGATATTGAATTAGTACAAAGCACAACATTACTTTTTCTGGATTTCAAAGCTCCCAGCCAAGAGAAGAGAAACTAAACCCAAAATCAAATCTTCCAGCTGTGAGTCGGTCTGGCTTATTTTGGTATGAAGTGCTGAACTATCTCTGTGGAACATCACTGCAACATATCATCCCAAGAGACAGATTCCATCCACTGCAAAAAAATACGATTTCAAGGCACATTTTACCAACCCTATTAACTTTGTTCTCATTACGGCACAATGTAAGGCATGCTTCAGATTTCGGCAGGTCAGGACACTGTGGATATCACATGATAAACCCTGACAACTCCATTCAGAACTACTCCACCCACCTTACATAAATAGGTACGTGTACTTCCCCTCCCTTTTCCATTTAATCAAAGACTGAATCTTTCAGCCAATTCCTCACCTACAGCGTTCCAGTCGCTTCCCCAGAAATCCAGAGACAAACAGAAATTTACTCAAGTGCAGAAAATTTTCCTGTGGTATGCCCTCCATGAAAGAGGAGGGCCTGGATGGACATACATCCCCAAAACCATTCCTGAGCTCATTGCTGGCCTTGGGATCAGGAAGGTAGCGCTAAGAGCAGAAAAAAAGCAAAGGAAAAAACCCACCCCCTACTTGGAAACTCTTCTACAGTCTCAGCACACAAATGCTGAGCAACTACTTAAAAACAAAACAAAACAAAACCCCTGAAATTATCACTCACAGGATAGCAACTAAATAAGCCTGCAAGGAAAAGTCTGCTGCACAGGCTATTGCCGGTCTGTTTATTTTTCCATACACTGCAACTTGCAAGACAGATCTATCAACTAGTAAGACAAACATTAATTACACACACCAAGAACATTAAATCTGTTTGCATCACCAAATGCTATAGTAAGATTTTATTTCTCCTTCCAAAAAAATATGTCTATGTACCATATATACACACCAACACCCTCCCTTCTCACACGCTCCTCGTGACAGAGAACTCAACACGCCGTCACGACTACAGATGCATTGTTTCATCTTCCACCACAGCACATGTCCCTGTCCACCCCACTCGCACCCACGCCACTCCTGCAGCACTCATCTCCATACTTCCCCTCTCCTCCCAAGCTCCACCTTGCCTCCCTCCCTCACCACCATGCCTCCACGCCCCAACCACCCGTGCACGTGACTTGCCTGTCAGATCCCTTCTGGATCACCTGCAGGCACCTGCCAGGTGCTGGGTCCCCTTCTCCGGCCATTGCCATCCCGTGGATGCCTTTTAAAGGCCACTTCTTTTCTCCACTCTTCTGTCTGCTCACTCTTTGGCCTCTGCTTTCTCAGTTCTTCCCAACACTTCTGCTTCTTCCAGAAGCACCTTCACTTCCTTCTCTCTATCAAACCTGTTTGGGCCCTTCATGAGTAATTGTCCCATTTGGGCTCTGCCTCGCTTGCACAGCTTCGGTCCCTGCTCACTGGCTCCCTGTTTGCCAGGACATTTCAGCACAAGCTTAAATGCCTCCTCCTTGCCCTTTCCATCCTCTTCCCTAGAAGATGGCCATTCTTCAGGGTTTTCTATCTTCAGTTACTACAAAGTCATCTCTGGCCACCAAGCTGATAACTTGTTCCCCTCTGGTCTGTTCAAGTAACTCTGCTGCTAACAGCATAGTGTTCTCCCAAAAACCAAAGGATGCCAACACCCAGGTCAAACACCTCACGTGTTAGGTTCAAGTGCCATTCTTCTCCTTCCAGGACCTCCACAGTTCCACTCTACTCTCCTCAGTGCAAGCAGTGATGCACTCTCTCTAATGCATCTTTCGTATTGGTTTCCCACTTAGGACCTTGTGTTTCAACACTGCATTCAGAACTGTTTTTTTCTTTTTGTTTTTAATTTATTCTTAAAAGCATCTTTTCCATAAATGACTCAAAATTACTTTCCAAAATGAAACCCATCAACTCAGTTTTGTTGTTTTTTTCCCCCTAATGCATAATACGTACAGTACATATTGCTATGTTCTAATTGGTATGTATATTCCTCAAGGCAGGGACTTGAGATCTTTTCTATACGCTCTTTTATACACTTTTATACAGTGCCAAATGTTTCAACTTCAAATAATTTCTAAGAACAAATTATCATTATAAAGTCAAGCTTCACCTTTTCAAAGAGTCAAAGTCCCTCTTTTCATCAGAGGCATAGCCAGAAGTTGAGAAACAGAGATTCTTTCCCGTGAGCCCCAAAAGTAAACTAATCCCCTCTTCTGCCTACGCAGAGTTCATCTCTTAGTGAATCTCTTAGTGAAAAAGGGCCACCAGATAGCAAAGAAACAAACAAAGCATAAATCACATGGCAGTAACCTCTCGCCTCTGCCTTTCTGAAACACAGGTTTCCAGCAAATTTTATCCATTTGCAGGATATTAATAACAACAAGCAAGAAGCATAACAACAAATAAGTTTCAAGTGCCACATACCACCAAAGGCAACACACTTCTTTCTCCATTTCTTCAATTCACAAGCAACTGGAAAAAAGTGGGGTATGCAAGACATCAAATTAAAGTATAAGATCCCTAGCGGTGAGTCTCACTCAAGTGATGTACTCTTCTCACAGGGGTTACTCTCTTTCTACACCTGTGACTACAAGTCTGACTTAAAAGTTTTCCAAACTGAACTCTCCTCCATAAAGCATGCTTCTTTATATCACACATTTTATCATTCTGCAAATACAAATAGACTCCTTTACTCTTCCCAGCAATGCTGAAGCAAGTAGATTTTCCACCAGAGAAGCGCAATGTAACTGTGACTCTTTAACTCCGAGAGCAGAATTTGAGCCACACTGCTAAGTCCTTAAACCTGTTACACAACAAATAAGCATGGATTACGGCGTGGATGGTTCATTATGGGATGTTTTGGGATGCTATTCCTAACACACAAATGCTGTTTCTCTTAGCCACACACATAAAGACCATTCTCCTATTTTTCGTTGCGCATCTTTTTTTATCACTTTCACTTTTCTACATCTCACCCATTTATTACTCACCTACTCCCTATTTACTATACTTTTACACCGCAGAGCGCTAAATAATCATGATGTAACAGCACAGTGTTACGCTTGCTCGGTATATAAACAACTGTTCACACTACAGTTACTTGACACTTCTTACTATCAAAACAAACCATTTATAACTATGTATTATTATTGTTAGTATTCCATTGCTACTCCACTTGCAGTGCTAAACATAGAGCATACAAATAAAAAGAAGCAATCTACACTGCAGAGGATTTACTTCAGTAGAAATATCAAGGAAAACTAATTGAAAATGCCTGACTAAAAGCACATTTTTAGGTAGGTGTAATCTAATTTTGGCAGATTTACAATAGTCAGCTACAATGTTTGCTAATGTTATAGACAATTTTGGATATTTTTTTTTAACAGGTTTAGATAAGCACACCTGTATTTACTTCCTTAGGTAAAAGGTACATTTATCAGTCACTGCTTATAATCTGAAGAGAAGATTTCCTTGCAAGAAAAAACTTGCCATATAGAAGAAAACAAAAAGAATCCTACCTAGCCTCATGACTAAATTGTAAAAAACACATTGTTGAAGGAAAAATAGACATAGCATTATTACTACTGTGTATGGGGTCACAAGTACAGCACCTTATCTATAATAATGTATTATTATATATTATTATACAGGCTGAAAGAGCTGGGGCTGTTCAGCCTGGAGAAGAGAAGGCTTAGGGGAGATCTTATAGCGGCCTTCCAATACCTGAAGGGGGCCTATAAGAAAGCTGGGGAGGGACTTTTCGTTAGGGCAGTTAATGACAGAACTAGGGGGAATGGCTTTAAACTGAAAGAGGGTAGGTTTAGATTAGATATTAGGAAGAAGTTCTTTAGTGTGAGGGTGGTGAGACACTGGAACAGGTTGCCCAAAGAGGTTGTAGATGCCCCCTCCCTGGAAGTGTTTAAGACCAGGGTGGATGAGGCTTTGAGTAACCTGATCTAGTGTAAGGTGTCCCTGCTCATGGCAGGGGGGTTGGAACTAGATGATCTTTAAGGTCCCTTCCAACCCAAACCATTCTATGATTCTATGATTCTATGATTTTATAAATATAAGGACTCTTTCTTCATAAAACTTATGTATCAGGCTTGTAATCAAGTAAGACAACTCCTTTCAACATCACAACTCTTAAAATACAGCTTTACTACTAAATATCATTCCTCATTCTATCGCAGTTCTTCACTGATAGGCTTTCAAGTATCTCCTGAACTTTCCACATGTGATTAATTCAATTAACAAATAAAGTCAAGGTGTTTCTTAAAAACACAATCCAAAACAAGGTATGGTTAAAACTTGCACAGAAAGCACAATAAATATGATTATAGTATTGCCAACTCAGAGCACTAAAACTCATGGGTCAAGAACTCAAATATCACGAGATACCCAAAGACTCAGGAGAGGTTTCTGAACATAACCTAGCTGTGGATTCTTTTATTTGCCTTTCAAGCTTTAACAGTACATTCAGGCTTGTATCAAGCTTCTTCCAACAACAGTGGTACCCAGGAACTTTCTGTTTTCGGCCAATTACATCTTTCGTTTTGCAACCGCTGGACTGCAGGAAATTCCTGTCTTCTGCACTGACAAAAGTGTAAGAAGCAGGAACACCATAACTGAAGCAAAGACATGTGGTATTCCTTTCCTCCTCTGCTTCACCCATAAAACACTCCTGAGGCAGCTACAGAAGCTCACCTATAAACACCTAATACAGGGGACAGAATAGTCCCTCCACATACTCAATTTGGTAGATGGTCAGATGTGCAGAGCGTGCACAGCCTTCACTTACTCCATGGGATTTACATGTAATCAAAAAAAGGCAAAAGAAAACATTATTTTATCTGATTTGGAAAAAAATAGTATTTGAATTAAGCATATAACATTTGAGATCTAGGTTCATAAATATTTTCCTTAATACTTTTGAGTAGACTTAACAAAATTAAGAAAGCTAAAAATAAAATACAATGTTAAAAACTATCTTCATTTGATGAGCCTGTACAAACATGAAAAATCAAGTTACCCACTTTCAGACATCCAGTGCCATATTCTCTTTGGCCCCAGCTACTTCTCCTGCAGGGCACAAGTCGTCTGTTATATCTACTAGGTCCCTCCTGATGCAAATGTGGCACAAACATTGCAAAACCTTGAATGATACTAAAAATACCTTGACTTTCTGCCAGAATGTTTCTAGTAAACCATAACCCTGAATATGAGTAGAATAGATGGTGATTACACCACTGTAAGACAAGACAGCTCTGAGGGAGCAGAAAAACCCCAGTGTGTCTCAGTGGGCCCATCATTTGCAAAACTGGTTTGTCTTCGGTACAAGGCAGCTACAGCATCAGCTAACACCAAAAACAGTAAGAGGAAAGGATTGGGTTGTTTTGTGACAAAGTTTTAGGTATCTTGTAAAAGAGAAGACAACAGGCCAACACTATGAGACTCACCAATAATGTGGGAAAATAAAGGTCTGGATTAGCATCTATTTCACCATCCAATTCTCTAGCATATTACCACCTTCAAACTTGTGAAGACAACATTCCTGCATATGCTGCAGACTACAAACCAAAGATACAAAGGGTGGTCTCATGCTGCTACCCAGATGCCTCCTCATGCTGCCTCCTAGATAACTGGACCAACCAAGGCTGGTCCAGCTTCTGAAGCAGTCTTTGGCCACCACAGGGCCCCACCATGGGGCAACATGTTACCTGTCCCAGAAGGCAACTGCTCTTTGGGAACTCCATTACAGCAGTTTTATATAAGTCTCTCATCTCAGGGCTAGCAGAGAGATCATGGGCTCACAGGAGGCTTAGGCATGCTCAAGGCTTTTTTGATTACAAACTGTGAGTCAAATTCTAATCTGAGTCAGACAGGTGTCCATCCCGACTTACCACACTTTAAGCAGACTCACTGCACACTTACACCCACATGAGAAGGGAGACATCAGCCCTTCAGTTTTCATTTTTAAGTGCAAGGCTGCTATTTATCTTCCTCATACATTTGGAATTACCAGACTGCTTTTTAAACCGTGC
The DNA here is from genome assembly GCF_000700745.2 of Antrostomus carolinensis. Lineage (NCBI taxonomy): Eukaryota > Metazoa > Chordata > Aves > Caprimulgiformes > Caprimulgidae > Antrostomus > Antrostomus carolinensis. Next base: position 16,361 of record NW_010322273.1, read on the forward strand.
CTGGGCCTCTGAGGTGCAGATCAGCTGGAAACCAAGGCCCCCAAAATTGTAATAAATTTCTCAATTTGCTTAGCACTTCACCACCACCTGACTGATTCAAATGAGGCTCACACTTTGCAAATGGACCAACTCGTGAAAGAAAAGCCCATCCAGGGCTAAGAAGCCACAGACACAGACATGACCTCTAGCTTAGGAAGTCATTGAGCTGCAAACACGTCAAACTGGGAGACTATCCCAGAGGAGAAGCTACCATCAAAGGCTTGTCCCAATTCTCATGCTTCCTTCCCAAGCACCTGCCAACCAAAGCGCTATCAGAAACAGGATACCAGAGAACATGAACCTCTGCCCTGACCCAATTCAGACCCTCTTTATGTTCCCCGTGACTGTTAATAACAAATCTCAAGCCATCTGCTGCTGAACAAGAAAAGGCTGAAGGCCTCCCCGTATTCAGATCGTACAGCCCAGCCACCTCCATTTGAAGGGTAGGGAATTGCTTTTATGTGACCGTGGAATTTCAGGCCAAGCCTTATCTTTCACAGTGAGTTGCAAAACAGCTGGTGCTGCAGTTGCCCAGCGCACAGCCAGCATCTCCAGCAGAGCGGTAGCAACACACCTCACCAAGGTAAAGCTGACTCCATTCCCTGCCTGTTTATGAACATATGTGAGAGGTCAACAATCTCCAAGAAAGCTGACAACACAACTTTCAAGTTGGGAAGGCAAATAATGCTGGCTCCCTAGGACACTAAAAAAAAAAAAAAAAAAGCTTGAAAAACACACACATCTCCTCCTGCTCTGCTACCTGCTCTGTTTTTGTGTCACAACTTCCCACCACACAGGCTGCCAGGAACATGGACACCTTCCTTACTGCAAACCAGGCACTGCCGCAGCTGCCTCTAAGGAGCTTCAGAGACATCCTTGTTGTGCCTCCACCGAATGGACTCGAGTGACCAACTCAACCCAAGTACCTTGCCCCCAAAGGGGAAGAACAGAAATCAAGGAAAACACATACATAATCAATCACAGGGATTTTATTTTCTTAAGCAATGACACTTAAAAAGATGTCATAAGATTGAAAGTGCTTCAGTACCCGACACCATTGGGTTTCTTGAGTGAATGGCACGCTACTATGAAGAGAGGACGTTACCAGTGTATTTGCACGCACCACGCAGCCTTCACAGCTTTCACCATACAACCAACAGTTTCTCTGTTTGAAGCACTGAAACTCACCGTAGAGAGTTGCGAGTAACAAGCATTTGATTTCACTTTCCAGCAGCAATACAGCCATCATATTACAAATACCATCAAATGAAGTTTTAATTATTTTCTAAGAGTCACTTGGTAGCTGTTAATGCAGGCGAACTGTTAGGGAAATCCTGCCAAAAGAAATGACCAGATGTGTATCAGTGCAGCAAGGTCTGATTCAACCAAATAACAATTTTAAATCATCAAAAAGAGTTGGACCCATCTATTGTCAACACTCATCCCAACAGTCATTTCAAAGTACTTCTTCTAACCCAGAATCTACACAAGCCCTCAAAAAAGTAGTTTAGAAACCCTGAAATACATGTAAACATCTGAGTAAGAGAAACAGTAACATTTTTAAAGGCTTCCCCATTTAAATCTCAAATTGTTTTCAGTAGCTTCTATTAACCTCTCATTACAGCTTTTTCAGAGTTCATAATGCTTCCTGTAACCTAAAGTAAAATAAATGGCAGAGATGTCAGAAAGTTACAGATGTGCACTTTAATTACTCTATGTTAATAATGTCTGTCATCTACATGAACACTGTAAACGAAAACAAGGGACGCAAATTCAGGGACTTGCTTGCGACAGTTTGTACCCTTTGCCGCCAGGCCGGTGCGGTAGCAGCTCATCAAGGCAGCGAGCTACGGCGATGCGGAGCTGCGGCCAGGCTGTCAGATGCTACATCATAACTCCTTGTGCTGCAAAAACAGCCATTTACAGTCCTGCTTGGTCTTAACTGCACAGTGCGGGGCTTTGAGAAAAGACTCATGTTTCATACTGATATTATTAGATTGGTATTTTTCACAAAGCTGGAGTGAACTGTGTTTCTTTATACATTAAATAACTGGAAAGCGTGGCTGAACAAACAGCTTGTATCACCTCACATTTCACTAGAAGGCATCTGCAACCCCAAAATATTTAAACTACTCCGGTAGCCCTTTGACATAAACAGACTAAAGTCCAAGGCATAAAAGCACAACATATCTTCATCACAGTGCAGCAATACCAAATCTAAAAGCTATTTCATTTATAAATGCTTCTTTATTGGAAGAATGCTTATTGCTTCACTGGTTCATGTTCCCATGTCTCTGGCCTACTGAGCCAATAACTCAAACAGCATCTATGCATTTTATAATTAAGTTATCTCCACGTTAGTGTTCTTGTTCTCCACTGGTGAAAGCCCTAAAGGAAGAAATACAGCTGCTGGGCACAGAAGGTGCTCCTCATTTAAAGTACCTTACAGAACATAAGCTGAAGCCAAAAGTTGGTCTCATTCATTCAGCACAATAAAATCTTTCCAGGAAGAGTCTCCACAACAATCAGATATCAATTACCAAACGTGCACAACATCACAGTTCTTCACTCACCAATTCTAGCACCCACATGAAGATTTCCTGGCAGTGTTACGATTATTTATAATTATTTGAATCACGTATCTAAAGAAATGCAACCAACTAACATGCAAGGTTTTAATTACTCTCTTACTGTCTTGCCATGAAGTTTGTTCTAACATTTTTTGAGCTGGCCAAGAAAAGCAAAGAGGTGTCAAGGTCAGAGAGAAATAGCTGATTCTTGCTTCATCTGAATTCCAGTTCTGGGCAACAAAAAATCCAGCAATTTAAACAGGAAACTGGCTTGATAGTTCTGAATTCAGCTTTTCCATGAATGGAGAAGCAACATGTAACAAGTCTGCCTGCTTCTACTTCTTTCATCGAGGGAAAGGAAAAACAAAAAACAACACATTTTTTATAAAGCCTCAGATTTGATCTTGCTGGAGATCTGCAAGCAGTGGCTGATAAATAAAGCTATTTTTCAGTTAAGTATATGGGATGTAAATTGCAGAGCAAAGTAAGCGTGTTGCTTTCCTAATACTACAGTGTTTGTTTCTAACATGAACTGCAGCCTCTTGTACAAAAAAATTCTGAAGATAATCCAGTGCAAGTGCCACCAGGTTGCCACTCATTCTCATACAAGGTAGTGTAGTTTCAGAGACACTGCAACCACTCTGGCTTTCCTTTGGCTGACCTACACCTTAACTGCTGCACTATTTTTTAAAACAGATCAATTTTATTGTAATAAAAAGCCATTTTATGATGGACACTTTTCATATTTGGTAGTAAAATAACAGAGCATTTTCAACCATGAGGCATTTCCTTAAAATCTGAGCCACTACAGCAGTGATTTATAGGGGGAAAAAAATACTTTTTCTAAAACCAGCACCATCACTTCATTGTATGAACAGCCATAAGAGATGAGACCAGTGCCCCAACTTCAGAAGGCGCAAAGTAATTCAGAAGTAGGCAACAGCATCGCTCCAACTCTGTAAACTGTTACAGGCAATACTGGTTTGGAATACAAATTCAGTGTAGAATATTGGTAAAATAATTTGAGCCTAAAGCAACCTTTCCTCAATGCCTACATTTAACTTGAAATAGATGTTAAGCCAGTTTTACACTCCAGTAAATTTTATATACTTGCATGTGCACAAATGTGCAATAACCGACAGACAAAGAGAGAGGCATAAACTGAAATTTTCTAAGTAGCCAAAGAGACTTGGCATGTTATTTTGGAGGTTCCTTCGAAAACATCAGCTGTGCTTTTTGCATATCCCCTCATTTGCTTTTTTGTATAAGGGTTAATCAGATAATTTAATGATAAGTACCCAAGAATGCATACTGAGAAAGGAAGAAAATGTCTCTTGAATAGAGGAGGAAGGGGAAATAAAAAAAATTAAAAAAAAGAAAAAAGAAAGGAAGAAAAATAAAAGAGAGTGAGGCAAGTTACAGAGGGAGTTTTTGAAGGAAGTACTTTTTGGTCTACCTTTTAGTGCATGGGGGTTCAGTATGTTTTAACTGCTACTTTGAAAATGCACTATTTTGTCTGCAGAGCAAGCCAGAGAGTGCCTGAAATCATTAAACTTCCAGGTACTACCCAGAACAGCTATTTAAAAGGACACATAGTGAATCCTGTTTAAAATTTAATGACAAGAAGTATTTCATAATGTCTGAGGAAATCCATGATGTTCTGAGCTTCACAGCTTGTCCATACTGTGTGGCAGTATTACAGGATGCATTTAAAACTGCTAGTTTATTAATATAGTTTCTTCTAGATGAAGTCTTAGCATTTCCACGTGTTTTGTTATATACTACCTGAATAAAAATATCTGATGCACATAATTCATAGTGTCCTAAAGTGGCCTGCATTAGAGAAAGCCTCACCCATCTCCTCTTTCCACATAAAACCATTAAAGTGCTCAGAATAGTGAAGTCACCATTTCATAATTTTAACTCTAAATTAAGGCTTTTGTGTTGTTATTCTCCAGGAAAACTTGCACCTACATTTTACAATGAGAGGAAAAATATCAAAACACATCTTATTAAAGGTTTATGAATGAATCCACTGTATCACTGACAAAATGTGCATAAAGCCAAAATCCGTTCTATTTCCACATTACTTTTTTTCTTCTACAGGAACAAAAGTTGACCTAAAATTATTTTCCTTTCTGAAACCAAATGTAGAGGGTGGACTGTGCAGTAAATACAAGCTTTTCAGACATCTTAAAAAAAAAAAGTTATTAAGAACAGAACAAAAAGAAACTTAAGTCACTAACTGAAACTTTACACAAGCCCCAATTCTGCAAACACTTATGCAACTGAGTAACTTCACGCACGTATATAATCTGATTAAGTCCAGTGGGGCTACTCATATTTTCAAAGCTACTCGTACCTCTTAAGTGTGAGTAGAATCACATCACAGTAGATTTAGCAAAAAGTGAAATCCGAGATTTCAGTGTGAAACTTCAGAATTTATTCCAGAAAGGTGGTACTTAAAACACTTGATAAAATTCTTCCCTTCTGCTCCAAGCAAAAAACCCCACAATACTTAAAATTATTTAAAATTAAACCTGAAATTTCCCAAATGTTGTGCAAATATTTTTCAATCAGTTAATTGGCTCTGGAGATATTAACTAGGTTACTAATTTAGGCAAATACTTTTCAAGTCTCAGGAATCTCTATAAACCATCACGTTTAAGTGCTAACAAGGAGAGCCTGCTTTTCAAAGTGCTTATTACTGCAATTTCTGTTGACTGCAATGTGATTTCTAAGTACTCAGCTCTTCTGAGTAAAGGAATACTTAATACCAGGACACAGGAGTGCAAATTTAGAAATCTATAATTAGGTCATCCAGATTTTACATTTTTGTCTGAATAACTAATTCATGCATTGTTTTAGAGATTATAAACTATCACACACACACAAAAAACAAACCCAAAACCCTAGAAATTATGACACAGTAAAATGAAAAGCACACTCCCTTTCAAAGAACTGTATGAGAGTATGCCAACAGAGGACTGGAGCTTTGATCTTCTTTTTAACAATCACTCATACAGTGGCAGAAATATCCTTAACCCTCCAAAATATATATTCAGCCAACACTACAAGATGCCAGTGCTTTCTCAACAACTATTAAATAGAGGATGACTTCACCTGGGTAGTCCTTTAATCCTTCCTGTATTACTTTGTTGTCTAAGCACACAGCAAAAACTTCCCTGACATACCTTTCCCTGTATCTGTGGACACCATTCTCTACAACCTGGATGCAATAAGCTGCAGTTCATTTTTCAAATGTAGAATCAATACTGTTAAATGGGAATCTGCGGGGTTTTTTTCTCCCACTGTATGAATGCTTGTAACCATCACTGAATCATTTCTCATCTGCTATCTTGCATAATGTCAGCATTTGCTCTTTCAACTTTTGCCTTTGTTTCTGCTGCATCTCCACTTTCAGAACCTGCTTCCAGACTCATTTTGGAGGCGTTCTGTCATAGCAGGGTGGTAAAATCACTTCCTTGGGATGCTCATTTGGTGCTATGTTAAACAAACAAAAAAAGCACACCAAACTTTTTTTTTTTTTTTTTAAAGTCACTTCCTGATACTTTCATTGATTTTTCTTCTCCTCAATTTTAGGGTGTTAGTGAGGCAGCTCCCAAATGAAACTGATGCTGGAAAGCTGTCAGGAAACTATTTATACCCTGCAAGTTATTAAGTGCTGTGAATGTTTATGTTTTAATTTAAAATAATTATCTGTTACCAATACTTCAACCCTCTCACTCACTGATTTCATAATGTAACACACCCATAACCGAAAGATGGATCAATATGCGTTTGATAATCACCAAACAGAAACTGCCCGTTTATAGTATTGATCAGCAGCTTTTGTTACACGTGCAAGAGATCGAGGGAATAACAGGCACTTGGCAGTATCAACACGGCGCTGACAGAAAGAAACTGGCTGGCGCTCGTGCAGCATCACGTCAGCAGATACCACGTCCATCAAACGCTGACAGTTTGGCAGATCAGGCGCTCTCTGCCATAATGTTGTAATGACTTCATTTTACTTCTCTGCAGCACCCAAGGGCTGTGATTTCATCAGCCATCCAAGTCTCTTCTCTTCAAGAACAAGACTCTCTTGCTTTTACATCCTTGACAGCTCCATATATTTCCTTAAAGTTTCCTAGCAGGCACGACCAGAACAGTAAGAAACACGAAGCTGTTACTGCTTCCCTCATAATTTATATGAATAACTGAAGTTTTATTTAGCAACTAAAATTTCACCCTCAGAATTCAGAAAGCAGCAAGTTTCAAGTGCTGAAGAACGAACAGAAACAGAAGAAGGCAACCCAGTAAAACCCGCTGGGGTAGCAATTTTTACGAGCCCAAGGTAGGCAGGGCTGCCTACACTTCTAACCAAGGATTAAGATGCTAGCGTTGATGCCCAGAGACATACTTCCATCCACCAAGAGAAGGCAATAATAGTTTCAATTGAGGATGGGCAGCAGCCCAGAGATGAAGCCTGGTGCTCACTCCTCACCACCCGCAGATGGAGGAAAGCACAGGCAGCTGCATGTATCCCAACCCCAACAGCAGGAAACAGGTACATCACTGCATGAGGTCACCAAGACACCGTCAGCAATCAGGAGATACTAGGTATTTCCTCACAGTTAGTCAGGTGCTGCAACAGGGGCAATGAGCATGTCAATCAACAGCTGAAATGAAACTGCTGTCTGAGCTTTGGCATAAAAATGTTAAAGGGTCATTAACTTTAACACACCACTATTTTTAACTAGTCAGGTACCTTCACCTCCTCCTTTCCACCTCCCAACTCCCTCAGGTCTCCTCTGATGGCCAAGACAATTAGTTAGGTATTTTACATGGTTTTGACTAGCACAATTTGAATCTTTTCCTTTAAAACTTAACAAGTAGAACAAAAAGAAGTGCATCGAACCTTTTCTTCTGAAGGAACAGACAGGCTCAGCATTGAGAAATCAAACACAGGTTTCTGTATGCAATTTCCGTTTGCCACAGGAAACATCTTCTTGTAAAACACGGTAGCTAAACCTACACTTCTGGTAAAGTGTAGGTAGAAAAACCTACCCACCTGAAAGCAAAGACAGGGGGTGAGGAGGCAGTCTTTCCACCAGAGGACTTCAAAGCACTCCCCAACTCAAACAAAAACACCCCAACCCTTCCAGTGGAGATGAGCCACCACCTCCACGCCACATCCCAGCCCTCCCCACCGCTGTGGCGTAAAGGTCCCCATGTCTCCTCCTCTGCCCCTCCACCAGGGCTCCGTTCTCCACTGTTTGACTGCTGTGACAAACAAAGACACCACGAGGGACAAGGGCTCTTTTTGATGGGATTTCAAGCTCAAGAAGCCTGGCTCATTGGGCTTGAAAGGCTGGATGCGAGACCCACACAGGACAAGGCACTCCTGCAACAGACAGACCTTCCATGTTGTTGGGTCAGCATAAAGCAAATGATGCTTTAATTTCAGCGTGCACTACTGCAATGGTCACATCCCATGCACAGAAAAAAAACCCAAAAAAACAAAAAAAAAAAAACAACTTGATCTTATCTCCAAATGTTATTAAAAAAAACCCAAACAACAAACCACTTCTCAGCCACCAAATATATTTCAAAAATTAAGTAACAAGAAACAATCCTAAAGAAAAAAAGCGAAAGAAAAACTCTATGAAAAGTTTATATAAGCTACCTAGCATACACCATGACAAGTGATTGTTATATAAATACAGAATAATTACATCTTAATCCCCTGCTTTAAGAGACAGCTCTTGTTAATCTGAAGAAGTATGCACACTCTTTTTGTTTTGCTGTAAAACCTCTCCTGATTATTAAATCGGTGACATCAGGTACTGTATGACCCAGCTCAAACACGCAGGCGCCTGCTGCACTACAGGATGCCTCTCCAGCCAGTAACCGCAGGAAGAGCAACTAAGCACAGGACAACCAAATCTGACTGCACCCTGGTGATTGCCTGGACTTGGCCTTACCACATTTCAGCGTACTTGCCAATTGCTACATCCCAACCGAACCCCTTCCTCCTCACCCTTGCAAAGCTGCACAGGACGTCTAGCGTGTTAATGATGTCTCTCACAGACCTGGTCTTCACAGGCATCAGTGTCACAATCACGAAAGGAACAATGTGCATGGATTAAAAAACAAAAACAAAAACCACGCCTCTCTTTATATCGACTCAGCCATTTCATAGCAACCCCTTCCTGAAAGAAGGGGTAGAGCAGGCGGAGAAACCAACCTGGTCTAGTATGTCTTTTAAGGTCACCTCTCCACCAACAGTCATGGCAAAGTGCCATCTCTGTGCCCAACAAGTGTATATACCATTGTGCTCAAAAACACAACAAAAACCCCATCCCGCACCTCTACTTTTGGCTGGGCAAGAGGGTGTATTTTTTACTCTCTGAAGATGATCTTGGAGTTTTAACTTTGCTTTCAAAGCCTGGAAGTTTTTCTCCTTTCACACAACAGGGAAGATTCCATGTCCATATGTGTCTCCAGAGACTGACAACAGGATCTAGTGAGTACATCAGTCTTGCTTATGAGCTTAACATTTGCACGTTGCTACTGAGACCATACAGCTAAGTAAAACTGCTCATCTACGAAAAAGTAGCAACTTTGGGGTAAAATGGGTGTACCTGAAACTGCAGTGAGCATCTGCTTGAAAATGTTAAAACACCATTTTGGATTAGCCTGAACTTTTAAAATTTGCTAATACAATTTCCTTCACCTGGAACTTTCTAAAACAAACATGTCATATTAAAACAAATCACCTCTCCCAGACAAACCCAAAGTTGACAGATCATTTCCTGACATTCAAGCTGTTTTCAGGAGGATTAGTTAGTTACTTTTTTAAGAAGAACAAGTAATTCCCACTGATGTCTTTGCCTTGAAGTCTTCCAACACACCAGAGAAGAGTCTTCTTTGCAGTGACACCTGCAGTGACTCCCTCCAAGTGCAAACGCAAGCCAGCAGTGTCAAAACATGCTTCCTAAAGTGAAGCCTGAGAGAAGTTTTTGGCGAAAAGACATCCATATAGGGGTTGCAGCATGAAAACTCGGAGAGAGGAGCAGTAATGTACTTCCCTACTCAACCACTCCTGCTGTCACAAGGGAGCACATGGAGCAATGGGGCAGGAAGATCTCGCCTATGCCATGTCAGCAGAGCATTCATTGAATTGTTTCCTTTACCCAAGCTGGCATTTTAGCTTTCCTAAACCTTCTTTCACCTTCTCCTCATTGCTTTCAGAAAAATCCACAGCAAGGAACACTCCCGCCTGCCACCTCAGCTCCTGATTCTACACCAGCTCCCGACCAGACAGGCTCTGCAGGTATCGGGGTGAAAGCGCCAGCTGGGAGCCGAGCCCCTCACCTGCAGCAGCAGCAGCAAGGCTATCTGCACACTGATACTGCGTTATATTCCTAACTGTGCTTGTAAGTCACCCTGAAGATGCCACTGTCCCTTAGGATAATTGTAATGCTATCGTTTGGGTTGTCTGAAACCCCTCTGACAGAGAAAAAATTACAGCTGACTTGGGAAGGGTATCGAGCACCTGAACATCTTGAGAACACAGCTGGTGGGAGCTGTAAGGATCCACACACTTCAGAGCTGAAAACTACATCTGAGCATCAAGTGCTAAATCTGGTGCTCGGGGGCACTGCGGATTTGTGACACTTCCAGGAGGACTCTGAATCCATAAACTAACGGACGGATTACACTGATACATAAATATAGAGGTTTCACACAGCAGACAAACTGTTTCTCCTGTCATTTAACATAAATTACCTGTTTTTACACCCTAGTCAGGAATGTTTCAAAGCAAAGAGGAGCACCGTTTCTTCTCTTGAATGAGCAAAGCAATTATTTGAGCTCTGAAATTAGGCAATAGCGAATCGTTAATTGCCTCTGAAACTAATCCCCAGGTTGTACAGACTGACCCACATGAGCAAATCTTTGCAGCCAGTTCAATAGGTTTCCAAGTGGCCACGAGCATCTGCCTACATGGATCAGCTCGCCAGACCAAGGACGAGTGTTAAATTACAAGCTTTGTACTCATGACAAGTATGTTGGTTAAATAAATAAATAAATAAATAAATATAGAGACATTTTATTAATGGCATCATGGCAACCCAAAGCAAAAACTTTGGAACTTATTTAATTTTGAGCTTATTCTAATACTAGTTTAAAAATATCAAATCAATAACATCCTTTAATGTTTAACCAAACAGCCACATTTGTCCCTGGTTAAACTCTGCCAACACTGGAAATGAACCAGAGATTAATTTGGTTCAGTGAATTTAGCTTTTAACCTAGACAATAAAATTTACTTCTATAAAAGCTCAAATCCCAACTGGCAATGTAAGGATGCCGTAGGGCACACTCTGATTCTTGCCAACACCACATATTCACCTTTATAGCTTTAAAATAAATCAGTGACTTTTGTTTCCACATGTAGAGGTATATACTATGCTTACGTTACAAAAAAATCAACACTGACTTGCAAGGGTTAACAATGTGATGCTTGCTAATGTATAACCTCAAAACTATAAAGGACTACAAACAAGCTACTTCTGCAAAACTGGAAGTAGGGGAAGGTGGGG
>NW_010322273.1:27612-37738 GCF_000700745.2 Antrostomus carolinensis
AAGAAGCAGAAATACTGAATGACTACAGGATTCTGAAGTCACTACATGAAACTGCATTCTTACCTTTGGCATTATCATACACTTACTGCTGTTCCAGTGAGCAAGTTTGGTTTTTAACAATATTTAGCTAGGCATCTTCTGTCCTATTTGAGGAACTACATAAAACAATCTCTGTTCCTAAAGCTGCCATCATGACAATATTGCCTTCATCTTCCCATTACTTAACAAGTCATGTACCATTTTCTCTTAACAACTGACCTGCACTTTAAACAAATACATTCACAGAGCATACAGTTGTATGTCCTATATACACAGGGACCAACTTGGCCTGATCTGCACCCCTGAAATCTCCAGGTCAGCAGGTAGTGATGGCAGACAGTTGAGGAGAATCCAGCCCACGATGCCAAGGAGGAGGTGAGGAGACAGAAGTGCATCACAGCGCGCTGTCATAAACACAAAGCGTTCGACGCCATCATGTGTGGCCGAGGTACTTGTAACTCTGAAGCTGCAGGTATTCTGTTTGCCTGGTTTTAAACAGATGCCCAGCATCAGTTACACAAGTGAAACCAACAATTCCACATTTTTCAAGTCCTTGTCCTGGTGATACCAACACTTTGTGTGTCTGTGTGCACCCAGGCAATGCCAAGCTTAGGACGACTGAGTCATGCCACCACCCCACAGGGCCAGGCTGGGTAACCATTGCTAACACTGGCCAACTCTTATTCATGAGAAAGTGCCTCTGAAGTCAGCGAGACTCCTCAGATGAGTCACAAGTGCTCACTGATGTCAGTAAAGATTATTCAGTGAGGGCTTTGAAGGCTTTATTTTGTAGTAGTGCGTGTGTATGTGTGTGTGCACATGCACAGGAGCAGACACGACTGCTTAAAAGCCATGAATTCATCATCAACCTATAAGGCAGTATGGATTACAGAGAAAAGCAGTCAGAAAGTGAGAGAAATGACCTTACGCCGTGACCTCGAGGTAGGAAGAACCTCAGTGTAGGTTGTACATACCTATACCACGACTAAAGATGACTCAGAGAGCACAGGGTCAAAGTAAAATATACATGCCAGATCTATGCCATTAGCGTCTTTCCTTCTGCTGGCTCAGTCCCCCGCCATCCTGCAACACTTTCTATGCCACAGCGCACACTTAGCACACCGAACACTAACCTCTAGTCTCATGTGTACTGACGCCAGTGGAGAAGCACCAACGAAGCGCAGAGTAACGGAACAAGGCTTACTCTCTGGGGTCCAGCTGATGCAAGGTCCTGAAGCAGTGGAATTTGCATCATTTTCTGACCGGTGTCTTGAAGAAACTACAAAGCCATTTACATCTACATGGGATATGGCACCACTTTACTCCCAGCTGCGCTGCTCAGAAAATACATAAAAGTGAGCTTTGTATCTGTGCACATTTACTACGCCACACAGCTCTTACTAATAAGCTGAATTACCACAACCAAAGAGTTGCTACTACTGTTTGCAAAAGCAGAGTATCTTTGCAGTGAAGGAAAACTGCATAAACAATACTTTGCCCCACGGGCGAGCGCTGTACTCCTATGAATAAATCCATGCTACATGGCATGCCAAACCTTTGACTCCTTGGTTGCTCTCATCTCTTGTGTGACTTTTCACTGTCATCTTTTCACTACTACCCCTCTGGAAGAGATGCAAAGAGGGCTAACATACAGATGAACCACCCTCATTTTTCCAGGTAGTTGGCAGGTTAATTTCTGGTCTGACCCAGGTACGTTGGCACTGACCACGTTTCCAGGCACCCACAGAGCGATGCAGAACTGCAGCCCCACGACTGCACCCAGAAATCACCTGAGTTTGAAGGAGAGCGGAAAGCACTTCCACAGCATCAACTCATAGGGAGCCTTCAGTACCAGGAAGACTGTCACCAAACTTTTGCCTTGCATTGTGGATACACATTCAAATGGTGGTTGAGGATCTGGATCAGGTTGCCCAAGGAAGTTGTGGATGCCCCCTCCCTGGAAGTGTTGAAGGCCAGGCTGGATGAGGCTTTGAGCAACCTGATCTAGTGGAAGGTGTCCCTGCTGATGGCAGAGGGGTTGGAACTAGATGATCTTTAAGGTCCCTTCCAATCCAAACCATTCTATGATTCTACGATTCTATGATTCTATGATCAAACACTGAAGTTGGCTTCCCCCCCTACTCTACTAAAATGCACAGTAAATTCAATTCTAGTAACTTATTATTGTGAAGAGGGCTGTGATAATTAACAGACATTTATTAGCGCTTAATTTGACAGCAGATATGCTTTGAAGAATTTTAATGATCCATTAATGGATCCATATAACCACATGCACACAGAAGAGATACAATCGAGTCCTGGGACCGATTCCGACTATGTGTTTATACACATCCCGGAACAACAGCAACAGATCATCATTGCTACTGGGTGCCACCATACAACAATAGCTATAATTATATTGTCCTGATAAATCATAATCTTCTGTAAGCCTAAACCGCTGACTGTGTGTCAGATAAAAACAGATGCCTGCCGTGCTCCCACACACCTTTACCTGATCATCGTGTTGAGGTTTGATTTAGAGGATGACTGTTAGCAAAAGGAGGTGATCAAAGCTACAGAAGCTTGGAAAAAGGAACTGCTGCATGTCCTCATTTTATCTCCTTTATAATGCTTAAAACATTAAGTTATTACTTCTTTTTAGGAGAACAGAAACATTATATCCAGCACATTCTTTATAAAAGTAATCAGAGTTAAGGTCGTAGCAGTAAAAGTCACATCTAGAAAATGTGCTTTCAGGACAGATTCATGAGTATTCACAGAAAAGACGGGGGATGAACAACAGACTTCCCAAGTGGGTTTTTTCTGAATGGCTGGTTTTGCTGACACACATCTTTCACAAACCTAGCTAATTCTATTCATTCATAGCAATTTCTTTGTTTCCTTTTTTAAGGATGTTTGCTGCCAGTGATAAAAATTAATCAGCCTTAGGTGTCTGTCAGCATCCCGCCTGCCATCCTCTCAGCCCTCCTGTGCCAACAGCCTGGTTTCTCGGCATGGCCCCATCCTTCTCTCGGACACCTTGCAACACTCGGATCATTCCCGTTTTCAACCTCAATGCAAACCTGCTCCACTTCATATTCCTCCTCCAAAAACTCTCGTGCTCATCATGCCACATCCACCCACTCAGATCCCAAGTCTCTGCCACCTTCAGGTTTTGAACGCTGATACCAGCTCAAGTTCAGAAGTGCAGAGCGGACAGGAAACGGGGACTGCAGAGCAAAGCAGAACTGGGGGACAAAAGCCAGGAAAAGGGTCTACGATAAACTGTGATTTGTGTAGTGGGAACCAAGTCTTAAGCCCTTTAAAGTAACTACACATAAGAAAAACTCAGTTACTTCACGCACATGGAAACATGCATGGACAACCTCCTCTTCTCCTTCTGCCTAACATCTCTCCTCCATAACCCCCCCACCACCATTAGCTGCAGTGTAGTTTTTCCCAGGACCCTCAGGTGACAGAACAGGGCGGCACACGCTGGGCACCAAACACCAGGTATCTCCATATCCTACACAGCTCTGCACGCTCCCCGTCTCTTTCTTGTGCTGCCATGGCATGGCAGAGATCACCTGGCAGGCTGGTGCCATGGGAAATAAAAGACGTAAGATCTCAGACCATGTTAACCCATCCTAGGCAGTGACATCCAGCCACTCCATACAGGGACAGGACGACTGAGGCAGCTCCAGTCGCCACCTCAGCCTCACCCCTCATGAGGAAAAGCATTACCAAGGGCAACCATTCCTTTGCTGTCTTAACACAGACAACCCCAGGTTCCTGCCATGGTGCTTTTTGGTGAAATAAAGAACAAAGACACTCACCTACAGAAACCCAGTGTCCCTGGAAACAGGGGAAACTGTTTCTCCACCTTCAACAGTCTTCCTGGACACCCACGGACTCCTCCAAATACCCCTTTTCTCCCCCCTTATTTCTGTATGGTCCTGTTACGTCCTCTTCTCCTTTAAGGCTGTGTTCAGCTCCTCATGCCTTGCATCTTCCTCTCCTCCAGCCTTCACCGTGGCTGCTGCTCTTCACCGCCTCCATGGAGGCCAACACTGATGCCAGCCGTCAAACAGCTGAGAGATCTTTACAAGCCAACCAGCTCATCTTGGCACCGCTCCGCTATCCTGAATGCAAGGCGCAACCTTGGGGGTGGAATTACACACAGAATAATTCTGTGCATCTGGTCTTCAATAAACTTCATAGATCTGCTGTAAGACTCCATGAGAAAACTCTTGAGTTACAGTAGTCAAAATCAACTAGACCCTAAGAGCATGGAAGTAAAGTAGGGATGACTGTGTGAAGAGCATTTTTATGGCTCCTCCCAAAATTATTTTTCATTTATTTTTTCCACATTCATACACCCCTATACCCACAGAGATATTTTCTTTTTAAAAGATTAATGAGCAAATTCAAACTGAAAACTTCATTTTGCATATCAGAATGAGAAACTGGGATTTCAGCCCTTCAAATACTGTTCTCTTCTCCAAAGTGTAAAATACACTAAACAAAGCAGAATAAACTGGGTTTGTAAGAACAACAAAAATCTGTTTCATGTCTAGCATCTTCTCAGCTGTCAGACTTGCACTTCTGATCATCTTGTCCTTTTTCTTAAATGTTGAAAACAGCTTAGTTTAATAGGGAGTGGGTCCTCTTCCATAGGGACAACAGGGGACAAGAGACTCTCCTGAGTGATGGGGCTTTTTTCCTGTGCAGGGGAAGCACCAGCTCAGAGGGCAGTGTTCCCAACCCTACTGAGCCAGCAGGACCACCAAAGGGTCCCAACATGCTGCATAGTAACCTGTGCTGATCTGCACAACGACCTGGAAGAGAGAGGACTCAAATCAAACTTCAGACAAACTTCTTGATCGTGCCATCGCCCTGGGCTCCTCATCCTTCACCACATCCATTACACTGTCTCTCCAATATCCCTTCCTCTGGGAGCACAAACCTCAGGCACAGATGAGCCATGTTAAGAGGATAACCATCTGTCTTCCTCTCCATTGCGGTGAAGCAAGCCTTGATGCCTGGACACCAGTCCCCAAGCCTACAGGAGGCTTGAGCAAGCTTTTTGCATGAGAAGAGGCTTTAGGCTTTAGAAAGGTAAGGAACTAGCCTGATTTCTTACACCTCAAGGACCCCATTTCCTTCCTTTTCCTCAGCCTGCTAGACTGGCCAGTCCCTGATGGATTCCTCTTTAGTTAATATCTTCCATTCCGCTTTGAAACCAGGTCAGCATTTCTCTTCTTAAACTTCTTGTTCTCCCTCTTATTTTCTGTCAGAGCCAAGGAAGCGAAAACAATTTGGAGTCTCTCCACCAATCTTCTCCAGTGCTCCAAAACTAGCTAAAAAGTTGCATAAATCTTCTTCACCTGCCATTTTATTGCATTTCACTTGGAAAACAATGAAAAGCCAGTAAATGTCAGAAACTCATCTCAAGCTGCACACCAGGACAAGGTAGCAATGGGTGTGAAAGCCACAGCATCTCCTGAGTTAGATAGCAGAAGGTAAGAGTAATATCTAAGGGACCCCACCGTAGCTCTCACCTTTTTATGAAGACTCAGAGGGGATGCACTGGTTTGCAGTTCTATGGCTAGCTCAGAGACAAACACATGACCCGCAGTATACAGGTGGGAGTCAAAGGAAGTTGTTAGGCAGAGGTAAACATGAAGACCGTTTGTTTGCAGGTTAGAACAGGGGACACAGAAGTCACCAGTCCATTGCACAGACTGCACATCATATACATTATCGTGATTAAAAAATGCCCCAGGTTCTGCACTGAAACAGCAGGAGATGTAACAGCAGACAATTCAGTAACAGGCATTTAAAATCTCGTGCTTAGTGGCCTGTATGAATTTTGCAGATTACTTTACCGCTTTCAGCCATTTTTCAGACTTTTAACAAGCCAAGCCACTCCTTTACAATACCCAGGCTCCCGAGACAGCCACTTCTGAGCACCAAAACCTGGGGAAAAAGGCTGCCTACAGACTAGAAACTTTGGAGCTCCAGACACCCTCCTTTGGAGTGAAATATTAGCAATCCTAGCCTTTTGCACTGCTTACTTTTGTGATACAAATACATGGCAACCTATAATCCCTAATCAACCCAGAAAATAAATGACTGATAAACCAATCTGCTTGTAACCCCATTAACAGATTCTGGGTTCAGTATCAACAGGGTAATTTGCTGAGAGCATTTTTAATCCCAACTGCTAAACCATTAATCTCACAATTTCCACATAGTATTTTCCCCCCCACCCTAAATTTACCCAAGGTTACCAACAATTTTACAACTCATTAAAGAGCAGATAAATGAATAACATTTGCAAATATACACCTCCTGGCACTGGAAAACTGAGAGACTCCAATTACTCGGCTGATCCCGTTAAAGCCATTACTTTCTAATTGGAAAGAGTCATTCAGAAGCAAAGTTGTGCGTCTGGCATGTCACTTGACACCTGGTATGTTCCGTTCATGATAAGATGAACCCTCCAATATGCTTGCCACAATGAGAAGTGGGTTATTTCACCATACCACCGACAGTCAGGGCTCCCTGTACTAAAATCCGTTCAAATTTAATGGGACGAGGGTTATCAACACAAATTGTCATGTTTTCTCAAACTGGAATTAAACCACTCCCCAAGTATCATTATTAATGTCAATATAAATTATGCATTGAAGATCACAGCATTCATTACAGAGGTAAAATTTACCTGGGGGGGAAAGAAAAAAAAAAAAAAAAGAGACAAACAGAGCAAATCTAATTAAAGTAAGTATTTCTAGATTTCATACAGCTTTTCTCAGCAGTGATGAACACGCTTCTCTAAAATGGTTTTAAAATAAGTATTCACAGAGTCATTAAAAAACAGCACCAAGAAAGCATTGTGTTAATCAGCTAAAGGTACAGTTGTGCACGGGACGCTGCAAAAGGGCTGACGTGATAATACCTGACACTGGTAGTTTATCCAAGGATGCATCCATGTGCTAGCACAACAATCTGGAAGACAGACCCTTGGTTTCACGTAAGCAGCTACACACAGGAGGAAAAGCTGTATTTAGCGTTGGAAGGGTGGTGTTTAATGCTCCTTTCAACTTCTATAAATTACAACATCAGACATTCCTAATTGCTATACATTAGTATTCAAACACCACATTGAAATTAGAAGCTTAGCAGTTTTTCGGTACGCTTATAGACACTTCACGCAAACACGTGAATAATCTTGTTGAAATATTTTTGTATTCCAAGGTTAAAAGAGACAACTTTATAACAGACAGATGGTGAGCAACTGGTACCTCACCAAGGAGTGCCACCAACTTTTGGAAGTTCTCACGCAACGCACCGCATGGGGCTAACTCCTATTGACTGCACGCGTCGGGGCTGCCGAGTAGAGTCCCATCTCCTGAAATCCTGGAGATAATGCACAGCTAGGATGGCACGGGGGAAAGAAAGCCTAGAAATACAGCTCCCAGGGGCTCCAAATCCAAAGGGAAAATAAGAGACCTTGTTTCCCTAATTGCATATTTAAGTCAATCCTTAAGCTGCCTGATTCCTGGTTTTATCATACTTGTGGCTGCCAATACTGGTAGCAGCTCACCAACTCAGGTGCCTCACAGTCTACTGCAAGGGAAGCCAGAATGCAGGCATTAAAATAGACGACTAAGCAATCTCTGTGTGCAAAGACTGGAGCAGGAGGTGGGGGGAGAAAGTCTTTCCAAGCACATCCTCAACCATCAAAGGAGCAGCTCTAGTTTCAGCCAGCAGAGACCGTAACACCCAATACTGGTAGCAGCTCACCAACTCAGGTGCCTCACAGTCTACTGCAAGGGAAGCCAGAATGCAGCCATTAAAATAGACGACTAAGCAATCTCTGTGTGCAAAGACTGGAGCAGGAGGTGGGGGGAGAAAGTCTTTCCAAGCACATCCTCAACCATCAAAGGAGCAGCTCTAGTTTCAGCCAGCAGAGACCGTAACACCTCGCCCTGCGATCCTTTTACAACACACTGTGTCACTGGCTATTGTTCGTAACTCTTCCCGCTAATCATTTCAACATTCAGAGCCCGACTATGTCTTAAGGAAATTATTTCAAAAGTGGAAAAAAAAATATTGCTCACTCATGAACCTAGTATCGTTGAAACAATGAGGCAAAACAGCTAAAGTCACAGTTACATTGCACAATCCTAAATGCATCATGTATTGTACCAGATTTCAGAAAAAGAACATTCTGAACACTAAAATCAATCAGAGCATAAACGTGACTTGTTGTCAGCTCACACAATATGGGTTAAATGCTACCATATGGTCAGTGCACACACGTTATCCTTTTAAAAACAAAGGACATGGCTAATTTCTTTCCCAAATCTATTTTTAAATATATAAATGTGATTATTTTTAAATGAGGCTACAATTCTGACTAAAACACCTCCATTTCCACCATTCTCTCTCTCTCTTTACTGAGAACTAATGGCACTTCACTGCTCACTACCTTTTTAAAAAAGACAAGGAAAAATTACTACTAAGTCAGTTTCATCCCTCTAATAAGCCAATACAAGCATTTCCACAGACTGTAAAAATAGTGACAAGCCAACTCACCGTTCTTCCTTTATTTTACCTGCTGGAAAAGCAAAGCATGCGTGTGCAATACATTAAAACTCACTGACACACGATCCGATTTTCAGCAAACACTCCCAACAGGACCTGCCTGATAGGCAGAGCTCTTGTCCTCCCTGCACCCCCTCCCTCTCCATCATGTACTGAAACACACAGTTCCAGTACACTCCCATCCAAATTTTTTTTTTTAATTAAAAAAACCCCAACCAAAGCAAACAGGCATGAAATACACACAGGGTTGCTGGAGCGGATGCTGTTGGTTTGAAAATTGTCTGTCTAGCCTCTGTGCCGAGTATTTGTTTTTATCATTATACTACAAATGAAACATGTCAGGAGTCTAAAAATAGCTACAAATTGTAATTACATATGCTTTGTAGTTTCTGTTTTACTTTGAAAAGAAGATTAAAAGCTAGATCATTTTAGAAACTGACCTTAAAGATTTGGGGAGCCACAAAATTATTCTACTTTGCAATTTGGAGTACACTGCTGGAAAACATTTCCTTTGGGACATAAATATGATGGCCCCAACACAGAGAAGCAAGCTCCCAATGCCATACAGCAAGATGGCAAGAAAGAAAAGGGAGAGGAGTAGACAAAGAAAAAAGTAATTTCTTAGAGATTCTAAGAGTGCCCTGATTATAGATGTAATACTATAAGCTTTAATTAGGAGCTAAGTGCTGTGTGCTAAATTCATCCCCACACACAGCCCTGTAAATTCAGAGTCACTCTACTAAAGTTTCCATGGGTTTATGACAACTGTACAACAGCAACGCCTGGCCTCTGGCATCTGTCACAGCCCGTAATGAAACGTGGATTTCATTGAACAAGTGTTAAGCTACGCAATAGTCTGCTGATAGAAATTAAATTCTTCTCCATAAGCAATCACTTTAATGAAAGATTAGCAAAAATGGATTTTAAGTAGTCATCAGAACATAAGTGGTTTTGGATCCACAGTAAAAACCCTCTGTTCCTCCACAACATAAGACTTAAAAGAGTTTAGACGAACGTCTTCATTAACACATGACTTTGTCACTATGTCAACAGCCGCTGTCCCAGTGTCCCTGCAACAGGCACGATTTGCAGTGTTAGCTCACAACTCGGCAGCAGTACACAAATGAATTATCATACAGCTGCCCAGTGCTACTGCTATAAAATACCTGCTAGAACTTATTAGGCAATAAATAGTTTAGCAGCAACTTAAGAGATGCAAGTATTGTCCATCCATGCACTAATTTAATCTCGGAACATATGCTTAATGCCCTGAGTCCGTTTGCATAAGCCCTGTTGCTGTAATACAGTTTCAGGAACGCAAGGAGAAACTGCTAACACAAAGTGTGTAACAACACTGATGTGCCTCTACAGATAACCAAGATGTAAACAACATCAAAAAATGAATAATCGACCTTGAGTAATCATTGCATCAAAAAAACAAGAGCTCACTGGCTTCAAATAGCAAAGCAGGTTC
>NW_010322273.1:37774-40651 GCF_000700745.2 Antrostomus carolinensis
GGTAATGAAAGTAAACATTTGCAATGAAGTCATCATCCAAATGAAAGCCATGGCAATGATAACTACCTGGACCATAATCCACCAGCCTGTTTTAAGGCGGGTTCACTAACATAATATCTACTAGAATTGCTCCTGCTGCAAAAGGAAAGGAAGTCTCCTTTACTTTTAACATAGAAGTGACAATCAAGAAATGCTGCTCTCTGTTAAGTCATTCTAACTCCCAAGTGCTGTATTGATGACAACCAGAGTTACTACGCAGTTACAGTGGGTAACCAAAAAAACCAGAATTTTGCCTTCAGTGACTGAGTCAGAACAGCTTTATCCTAGCACTGAAGTGTATAAACATTTTGCAGCACGGAAGATGTCTGCTTTGAGAAAGTGGTGTTGCTCCAAGGTTCAAATATTTATATTGCAGATACCTAATCAAATAAACGTGACTCTTTTTTTGCTGTTTTTGCCATGCTGTGATTAATTATTCAGATTAACTTTACAGCTACAGAAAAAAAGGAAAAATTAAAAAAACCTCACTGTGGTAAGTATTTAAGTATTAGCTGATAAACTGCCAATATTCTTAAGGATTCTGGGCTCTGCTATTCACATACAGAAACTGTCATTTCACCCAGAAACATCCTCATGCAACTCCCAGTAAGCCAACAGGAGTGGCAAGTGTGCTTATTAGGGGACAGCATTGGGTTCACCAGCAACAACTCGATTTATAGGATGGTTGTACACACTCTTATCCAAGTAAGGAGCACCACACAGCAATATAAAACAGCAGTAGTCCATTTCCCAATTTCTGTGCAGAAATCTAATGCCCATTCAGGCTGAAAAGGTATTTATCTACAAATTCATACTTGTGTCTCAAAAACTTAAACAAACTCATTTTACTTGTAAAGTTTGCAAGCTCAGACAAGTTACTTCCTGCAAAATGCAATCACTTTGCATTTCAGTTTTCTATTTTGATGACTTTAAGAAACAATATAGTCAAACTCAGCTTTCCAGTTTGAGTACACGTATACAGACTTTGTCACCGGTCTCACAAAAGCTTATGTGTTGCCTCATTTTGCATACTGTATGTAATCCTAAAGGCCTGGAAGAACCTGGCTAAACATGGATTTAAGTCTTCACAGAAGTGAGGTCTTTCAAATTTTATAGGTTTTGGATCATATTAAATACAGATCCCCCCATTAGACAGGGCCTCAGTATAAAATTCACCAGTTAGGATCACAGATATCCACAGATAACTCTGTTGAACTCATCTGCACATAAAGACCTTAAATAAAAATCCAAGTAAATAGACTGCCCAAAGTTTGCAGGAGCTGGTGACTACATTATTCATCCGATTATACTCTTCTAGGCTGCCCTCACTGGTACAAGCCACACAAGCACCCACAGCAAGGTGCACCTTAAAGCCTACTCATGTAAAGCATTAAGACACAAACATCTTTCTTTGCTAAAATGAAGGATGGCTGCACTTACGGGCAGTTGAACAGGCAGAGATTCAGAACGATGGCACAATCATTTTCACCCCTTCAATGAGTGCTTCTGTACTGATAATTGCTATTATTAAATCTTGGTGACAGCATGATACTATGACCAACTATAAAAACATAGAGTGAACCTAACTTTTAAAGCAAAGACATTAGTCACTGTCACAGGAAAAGTTTAATCTACAAAAGTTGAATGTCACTGCTGTTGCTCCATTCCAGCCAGCTATACTGCCACCGAGGTCACTTGCAAATAACAATAGGCAGCTTTCACCTTAGTGATGTCAACTGTTCTCTTTTCTATGATGCACAGTTGTTCACATTCATGGAGGGACTGCATGCAACTCTTGATGTATATTGTTTTAGTCGTGTACAGCAATTTAGAAGGTTGTGCTCAGCTTCAACAGGAGCCGTGCTAACAAATACCACTCCTCTCTTTAAACGTGTTTTGGATTATTCCTTAAGACAATGTTGTTCTCAATGATGTTTAGTTTTTCTCTTTTTTTCCTTTGTAAGCATTATCTTTCCATATTAAACTAACAGTTTAGAGGGGGTTTATCATGCCCTATTGTTCACACAGGCCACACAGTACTTAACCACTAACTAGACATCACTTCAGCATCACTTGGTTTTACAGGAACTGAAGGCTTGAAAACAAAACGCAGGCAAGAATTTTTAGAGATATCTAAAATATATTTTACACCAGGAGCTAGTAAAGATGCACACCATGTGGTAACACAAAGCTCAGCACAAATCACTTTATAGTACAGAGCTCATTCAAGATGGCTATGGCTGCTACTCTCCTGAAACTAAAGAAGTCCCTTGAATAACTGCACCCTAATACTAATTACACCACAAGCGCTCCTACACAACTTCAGCTTCCAGTTTTACCAGGGAGAAAGCTCCAAAAACCACCATGGCCCACTCCTTCTCACTGCCTGGCAGGATAAGATGGGGTACACAGAGCAGTGCACAACCGGGCCGGCCAGCTGTGGGTTTGCTGAGACAGAGCTGAAGGACACGCTGGCGGAAAACAAAGTGGCAGTGCTCACAGAGAGATGATTACCCCCAGCCAGCTGCTGCGGGCAAAACTACAAGAGCAAAACTCGCAAACTACTCCCTGCCCCAAAGAAACCTTTGCTCCCATCGCCACCATCCCTCTCTGGTGCTGCTCCCCCCAAAACACCCAACACCTCTTGCAATACAGTCATTTTTGGCCCACTAGCAGCAGCCAGGTTGGGGTGCAAGAGGGGGGGATCTCACTGGAGGAGCAGGCATGCCACTGTTCCCTGTGCCCACTACCGCCCACTCATCCGTGGGACACAGCCCCATCACCACATACACACCCATGCACCTGCCTGAATGCAGCACCCTCCCACCCCTGCAATGT
>NW_010322274.1:0-2083 GCF_000700745.2 Antrostomus carolinensis
ACACTCTTCCTAATACAACCCAGGACACCCTGAGCCTTCCTGGCCACAGAGCAAACTGCTGGCTCATATTTAACTTGTTGTCCACCAGGACTCCGAGGTCCTTCTCCGCAGGGCTGCTTTCCAGGAGGTCAGCCCTCAACCTGTACTGGTGCATGGGGTTATTCCTTCCTGTATGCAGGACCCTGCACTTTCCCTTGTTGAACGTCATGAGGTTCCTCTCTGCCCATCTCTCCAGCCTGTCGAGGTCCGCCCTGTCCAGGTCCCTCTGAACAGCAGCGCAACCGTCTGGCGTATCCGACACTTCTGTCAGTTTGTATCCTCAGCCAATTTGCTGAGGAGGCATTCTGTTCCTTCACCTAAGTCACTGGTGAATAGGTTGACCAACACTGGACTCAGTATTGACCCCTGGGGGGCCACCACTAGATACAGGTCTCCAACTTGATTCCACACCACCAATGACAACTCCCTGAGCTCTGCCATTCAGCCAGTTCTCGATCCACCTCACCGTCTAATAATCAAATCCACATTTCTTGAGTTTGCCAATGAGGATGTCAAGGGAGACAGTATCAAAAGCCTTGCTCAAGTCCGAGTATACAACATCCACTGCCCTCCCCTCGTGTATCCAGCCAGTTATCCTCTCATAGAAGGCAATTAGGTTAGTTAAGCATGTTTTGCCTTTGGTGAATTCATGATGACTACCCCTGATGACCTTCTTGTCTTTCACATGTTTAGAGATGGCCTCCAGGATGAGCTGTTCCATTACCTTTCCAGGGACTGAGGTAAGGCTGACTAGCCTGTAGTTCCCTGGGTCCTCCTTCTTACTGTTCTTGAAGACAGGAGTGATATTTGCCTTCTTCCAGTTTTCAGGAACTTCTGACTGCCATGACCTCTTAAAGATGATCAAGAGTGGCCTAGAAATTATGTCATCAAGCTCCCTCAGCACACATGGGTGCATCCCATCAGGGCCCATGGACTTATAGGTGTTAAGGTTGCATAGTTGATCTCTAACCCAATCTCTTCATCTTCCCAGATCTAACCCAGTATCTTCACCACTCCTAGGGCTCTGAAATCCCTTTTGATAGTTCCCAGGTTGTTCTTGGAATTATCAGTTCCCACATGGAAGAGCAGCAGGGGGTAGTAGTCAGATGGGTGGACAGACTTGGCAGACTCTCCTTGACATCTCTGATGTGAGCCCCTAGCAGACAACAAACCTCTCTAGACAAGGGGTGAGGTCAGCAGATGGGTGCCTCTGTCCTCTGGAGAATGGAGTCTCCCACAACAATCAGGTGGCCCTACACAGCACAGGGCCTAGCGGATCAGTTTCATGCTTTGAAGCCATACCCAACTCCTCCTCAGCTTGAAGGGCACTAAACCTGTTTGACAACTGCATGTCGACAGGAGGAGAAGGAGCCTTGTCCTTAACCAGTTGCCAGTGTTCATTCTCTATAGCCTTCTCTATTACCCTCCTTTTTTTCTTAACAGAGGCAGTCAGGATACTTGGGGCTGACTGACTCACCTTAGGTCACCCCCTGCATGGACCCTCATCGACATACTCATTTGACTGACCCTCAAGTTGTAGAGCTGTTGTGTAAGGACAACTTGGAAGGTAAGAGAGGTCTGGAGGGGATTCGCCTACCACTCCAAGCAGAGACCTGTTTCCATTTCCCTCTGTCTCTTAGGTCCCCTCCTTCTGCCTGGTAAGAGGGTAGGATGTCCTCTGCTTCTTGTGGAATCTCCATCTGCTGCTTTTGCCTCAGGAATGGTAGGGTGTGGCTCCACCAACCTGTCTCCCTCTCACATTCCCTGATACTCTAACCTTTCCACTTCTTCCTTCAGTTCTGCCACCATGCTGAGCAGATCAGTCACCTGGTCACAGCGCACACAGGTGTTGTCTCTGCTGTCACACTGAAGGGATGGGACACCAGCCAGAGGGACCTTGACAGGCTTCAGAGGTGGGCCTGTGCTAACCTCATGAAGTTCAACAAGGCCAAATACAAGGTCCTGCATCTGGGTCGGGGCAACCCCAGGCACAAATACAGGCTGGGTGATGAGTGGCTTGAGACCAGCTCTGAAGAGAAGGACT
>NW_010322274.1:2198-15684 GCF_000700745.2 Antrostomus carolinensis
TCTCCCCCTCTACTCCTCTCTCGTAAGGCCCCACCTGGAGTATGTGTCCAGTTCTGGAGTCCCCAACACAAGAAGGACATGGATCTGCTAGAATGAGTCCAGAGCAGGGTCACAAGGATGATCCAAGGACTGGAGCACCTCTCCTACGCAGACAGGCTGAGTGACTTGGGGCTGTCCAGCCTGGAAAAGAGAAGGTTCTGGGGAGATCTTATAGCAGCCTTCCAATACCTGAAGGGGGTCCACAAGAAAGCTGGGGAGGGACTTTTTATAAGGGCAGTTAATGACAGAACAAGGGGAAATGGCTTTAAACTGGAAGTGGGTGGGTTTAGATTAGATATTTGGAAGAAATTCTTTCCTGTGAGGGTGGTCAGACACGAGAACAGGTTGCCCAAGGAAGTTGTGGATGCTCCCCCCCGGAAGTGTTCAAGGCCAGGTTGGATGACGCTTTGAGCAACCTGATCTAGTGGAAGGTGTCCCTGCTGATGGCAGGGGGGGTGGGACTAGATGATCTTTAAGGTCCCTTCCAACCCAAACCATTCTATGACTCTATGATATTGAAGATTACAGATAACAGAGTAGAGGTAATCTGTCCTTTCTGTAAATTTGGGGTTTTTTGTTTTAAATTCCTATTATGTCATGTAAATTTCCCTTTTCCTGAAAACAGCTTCCTGTTGAATTCACAACTTTAGCTATTGTTCCTTTTTTTTTTTAAAAAAAAAAAAAAAAGAGCTTTGTGATTCAGCAGTATTATCTTACCACAGGCTTATTACTCAATTATCTCTGTTAAGCCACGGAACAGAAGTTTTTTAATTACTTGAAATATTTTTTTGAGAAAAGTTAGTGTCACTTTAGGGAAAAGTACAAGACAAAAGTGTGGGACAAGCCTTATGTTCTTTATCATTCAGTAAAAATGGTTTTTATCTTAATAAAATGGACCTAAAGTTAATTGAGGCTTTCAGTGATACAAAGTGTTCTGCATAGGTCAATGGAAATTTTAGCACTGATGCAACTGTTTTGTTGTAATAGAATAGCCGACCTTTAGACCCAAATCTTCCAATCTGTAGGCAACACCCGTGTCCCTGTAAAGCCTTTCTGACTTCATCAATTGTTTATAATTTTTACTTTTATTAAAATTAAGTAAGCTTTGCTTCTGCTTGCAAAATTTCAAGGGTATGTTTAAGGTGTGTTCTCTGAAGAGAATGCCAGCAGTATCCAAGAACGGTTCCTCAAGGTGTTGAAGGTTTTAAAGGCTGTTGGTTTCACATTAGACAGAGATATCAAATGCAAGATCATGAAACCTTTATAAAACAAGTATGGTTTTGATTAATAAAATAAATCAAACTAAGTGCTGTTTTATGACCTTTAACCACTATTCAGGGAAAGCTAATACTGTTGGCTGACAACAAGCCAACCTTTCCTGTAATGGCAGCTACTAAATCTATGAGAAATCAAGTCATTATCCAATTCATAATAATTAATCAGATACCTTTGTTAAGCGTAACTAATATCCTACTTTGTTAGCAGGACCCATAGTAAAACATAATAGCTGTACTAGGGGTCAGATTAGTAGTAAAACCAAGGTTTTATGTGCAAATTGCGTTGCTGTTCATTATTTGTGTTACAACCCCGTTTTAATTAAAAACAAATTTCCTGTTCTGGTTTTGTGATATCCATGACAGTTTGCAAAAAAAATGAAGCAGGAAAGCTGTGGATTTTTAAAGCATCTGACATTAGCGGACAATAATATGATGAACAGTATATTATACAACAAATGCTCTGGAAATAAAACATAATCTGAGAAGGAAATGTATAAGAGATCCATTGTTTCAGAATGTATTTCTTTGTCACATCAAGGCAAATATGTAGATTATAATGATGCATTTATGAATGAAGGAGGACTATTTCAGTGAGGAAAAACTGAAGAAGAATCCATCCAGCAAACTAAAGTGTTATATAACATCTTTGTGCAATTAATTTGACCCTGTCAAGAGTGTTCTCTTTGAAGAACTTGTTTAAAGATCTTGTGACATTCACTACAAGGGATTCTCATAAGGAAGGTTAGTGAAAGTCACACTAGAGCTTAGTCAAATTTGCACTGAACAATATTAAATTATTTTAACATGTTTGCAAGTTAATATAGTCAAAATAACAAAATATCAATCGGCCTTTACATATTCAAATTTGTTCAATTTCTCTCATCATCTGATGGATTAGAGGCACCTGTTGGCTACCTCATGTAAGTTATAATATTTTGCCAATTAATAGACTATATATAATAATTTTACTCATGGATGGTTTTGTCAAGCTTCCATCCTGACATAAGTTATGGAAGGAACAGCCCTACAGCCAGGTCTCTGAGGCTATGTCAGTAGTCCAAAGGGCTGCCATGGATTTAGATTTTTTTTGTACTGGGGACCCCAGACCTGGATGCACTTCTCCAGGTGGGGTCTCACAAGAGCAGAGTAGAGCAGGAGAATCACCCTCCTTGACCTGCTGGCCATGCTTCTTTTAAGTGCCCATTGCTGGCTCATATCTAATTTTTCATCTACCAATACACCCAAATCCTTCTCCACAGGGTTGCTCTCAATCAATCCATCCACCAACCTGTACTGATACTAGTGATTGCCCTGACCCAGGTACAGGACCTTGCACTTGACTTTTTTGAACTTCATGAGGTTCACGCTCGAACTTGTCAAGGACCCTCTGGATTTCATCCCGTCTATCCAGCAAATCAAGTGCACCACTCAGCTTGGAGCAAATTTACTGAAGGTGCACTCAATCCCACCTCCTATGTTATTTTTAAAGGTGTTGAACAGTACCAGTCCCAGTACAGACCCCTGAGGTACACCACTTGTTACTGATCTCCATTTGAACATTGAGCTGTTGACTGCAACTCTTCGGATGTGGCCATCCAGACAATTCCATTGAATAGTCTGTCGATCAAACCCATATCTCTCTAATTTAGTAACAAGAATGTTGTGCAGGACCATGTCAAAGGCCTTACAGAAGTTGAGATAGATGACATCAGTTGTTCTTCCCTTATTCATCAATGAGTTCACTTCATTGCAGAAGGCCACTAGATTAGTCAGGCAATATTTGTCCTTGTTGAAGCCTTGTTGGCTGCCTCTAATCACCTGCCTGTCATTCATATGCCTTGACCAAGCTTCCAGGAAGATCTTTTCCATGATCTTACTGGGCACAGAGGTGAGGCCGACTGGTCAGTAGTTTACAGGGTCCTTCTTTTTACCCTTTTTAAAAATCAGTGTGATGTTTCCCTTTTCCCAGTCACCGGGAGCTTCACTTGTTTGTGATTATTTTTCAAATATGACGGCAAACAGCTTAGCAACTACATCAGCCAAGTCCCTCAGGACTCTGAGATTAACCTCATCGAGTCCTCCAGACTTGTGTAAAGTCAGGTTCCTCAGATGGTCTCAAATCTGATCTTCTTCTGCAATGGGTAGAACTTCATTTCCTCAGTCCCTGCCTTGAGATTCAGGGACTCAAGAGATATGGGAAGAGCAATTGCCAGTGAAAACTGAGGCAATATTGTTGAGTACCTCAGCTTTCCCCATGTCAGTTGTCAAAGAAAAGTGTGTTTAAATAGCTGCCAGCTCTCTTCTGCTCCTTTATCCCTGAGGGCAGTTTTCCAGGGGGTTCCATCCACTGGACCATTTAAAAAACTTAAAGTTCACTCTCCAGAAATTTAGGATCTTAACTATATTATTCACATGGTCTATACCCAGTGACATCACAGATTCCACCAGGGCATGATCACTGCAGTCCAGGGTAGCACCAATCCTGACCTCTCCAATAAGTTCCTCTGTGTTGGTGAGCAAAAGATCTAGTAATGCATCTCCTGTGGTTGGGCTTTCTATCACCTGGGTTATGCATTCCAGGAGTCACCTAGACTGCTTGCAGCTCACTGTGCTGCTTTTCCAGAAGATGCCAGGGTGGCTGAAGTCTCCTAGCAGGATCAGGACCTGCAAGTGTGATGCTTCCTGTAGTTGAAGTAAGAACACTTCATTGACACCCTCCCCTTGATTAGGCAGCCTTTATTAAATGCCAACCATGAGGTTTCCTTTGTTGTCTTGTCTCTAATTTTCACTTAAATCCTCCCAACCGGTGCATTGCTGCTTTTCAGAAACAGCTCTGTGGAATCAATCAATTACTTTATGTAGAGGGCAACCCCTCAAACTTTCCTTCCTTGCCTGTTCATCCCAAACAGTTTATAGCCATTGATTGCAGAGCTCATATCATGTGGTTTATCCCACCAAGTTTCAGTGACAGTGATCAGATCATAGCTTTCCAGCTGCACAGTGGCTTCTGGATCCTCCTTTTTATTACCCATGCTGTGTGCATTGATATAAAGATACAGTTGGTTGGACTGTTGACTGTCTCACTTTTTTAGTGGAACCTTTTTGGAGGATTGAGAGGTATTCTTCGGTACTCGAATAGGTGTGCTCATCCACTCTGTTGCTTGTGAGTGCACAAGTGTCATCACTTTGGACCCCACCCCCCAAGTTCATTAGTTTAAAGTGCAATTCACTGTCGGCCAATCTTGCAGCAAAGGTTCTCCTTCCTCTTCTAGATAGATGGATTCGATCTCTCCCCAGTAATTTGTATTTATCAAAGAATGTCACATGACAATAGAAGCCAAAGCCCTGGTGATGGCACCAGCCGCAAAGCCAGGTGTTGATCTGCATGATGTGTCAGCTTCTGCTCGCACCTCTATATCTGCCTGGCAAGATAAAGGAGAAGATCATTTGGGTCCCTGTCCCCTTCACTTGTGCCACCAGGGTCCTGAAGTCCTGGTTGATTTTGCCTAGGTTATGTTTGACCATGCCACTGGAACCCACAAAGAAAAGAAGTACTGGGTAGTAATCTGTGCTTTTAACTAGTTGTGGTAGTCTCCCCGTGACATCCTGGATCTCAGCTCCTGGACAAGCAGCAAACTTGCATTGGCTGTATGTCAGGCCATCAGATGGATGCCTCAGTGTCCCTCAGCAAAGTCACCCACTACCAGCATTGTCCACTTCCTTTTGCATCTTTTAGTGTGTGCAACTGGTGTAGTCTCCTCCAGCCTCTGCCTGAGTGCCTCCATCAAAGCACACCTTGAACAGGTGGAGCTTGCACTCTCTTCCACCCAGGAGCATGATGTAGTTCACAGTCCTCCACCTGGACAGCAGCTTGCCTGACAGGAACCTTCATCTGGGCGCCCACCTCCACTTGTCCCAGGCTAGCCTAAAGCTGCTGAGTAGGTTTGCACGGGAGTAACCTTGCTGCAACCTAAGCCTGCAGCCAGGCAGCAACATGACAACTGGCAAAGTGTTCCATCCTTCTTGCAGAAACTGCCAAGCACACTGCCATGCTGCTCCTTTCAGATACCTCTCCCTGTTTGCATGACCTGTCCATGGTACTCCTGGCCACTGGTACTCCCCAGGGGCTAGTTATATGCAATTTCCCATGGTTTGAAACGGCCACGGGGACAGCAAGCCTCTGGAGACCTCACAAGCCTCACACTGTTCTCAGCATGTGGAAAAAACTGCTGCTGCTTCTGCTGCTGCTTCTGCTGATGCCACTGCTGCTAGCACAGAACCAAGCATAAAACGAGAGATATTGTAGAGCTGGAAGTATTTGACTTAAAGTCTTTTTGCAACAGTTACTTTTGGGAAATAACAGCAATAAAATGAAATTAAATTATACTGGTTATTTTTAGCAATGGCAAGGCACACCAGAAATGTCTCAAAATGTAAAATTAATGGAAAGTAAACATGTGATTGGGTTCTTTTTAAACTAAAATAAACAACCACTAAAACAAATAGTATTAATACTTGTAAACAACTCAGAGATCCCATAGGATAAAAGCAACTATACAAGTATAAATTATTATGCTTACCACAGTTCTGGCTAACATAAATACTGTGCAGAATGCTGCTACCAAAGCATTTTTAATGCAACTACAATACAATATTTTAAAAAAATAATTATCGTACACACTTAGTCAATGTGGATTTTGGACAAAACAGCTATTACCTGTATCCTAAAATATGTATTTTAGAACACAAAATAAATCTTCCAACAAATGATCCATTATACGAGTCTTGCAGTTAATCGTAGGGCTCTTTACAGTCACAACAGGAGAACAGCCCTCCAATTGCTGTTGTGCCATGTAATGGAGAAGGCATAGTCAGTGCCAGCCAGGTCTACTGAAGTGAGGGAGATATGCATTTTAGCTTTCTTAAATATCTGCTGTCTTCCATCTGGAAAACCTGTACCTTAATCGGTCATTTATTTCTATACATTCTTCCTCAAATAGCAGCGTTTTTAAAAGATATCCATGGTTCTGCTTTATCCATTTGTACACCTGCATAAAAGCTTGGTTCAGCCCAATCTTTTAGTCTTACTTCAGTTGACTTTAAAATGCAGTTGAAGTGAAATCATATATGCTTTACTGGCTTGACAGGTACAGATGCACTGATACATAAACAAAGTTTCACTCACTCTCAGTTGCCATTGTCTAAAACCAGCATTTCTTCTCTCATCATATGTGCTCAAAGCCCACTTTGGCTAGAGTCAGACCACACTGACTGTATTATAGCTTGTTTCTAAACCTCTGTATTTAATAAGGTTAAATATTTTGCTAGTGAAATTGCATAAGAAAGCTAAACTTCAGAGCAAAAGAAAATCAACAAAACCTCCCAGCGTGTACAGTGAGGTTATAAGCCCATGGAAGTGTGGATTTACAAATAGAAATGCTGATGCAATCTTAACCATAGCTATGTGAACACAGCAAACTGTAATTGGTCCTATTATTAAAGTCTTGAATTAGCTGCATGTTTCACAGAACTGATTCTGCAATCTGGTTGTAATTTATTTCTTAACTACTGTTTCAAAATGTTCCTGATAACAGAAGAAATTTCTTTGTGTTTTGTTTTGTTTTGTTTTCTGTATCTAGCACTCATATATTTCCTATGGTACAGCTTGTCAGTGCTTTAAATTATTTAATTTTTAATATTATAGATTCTTTTTACCTCTTCTCTTGGAAAAGACAATAGTGTAATAATTAATAGCACTAATAAATTTCTCTCCTCCCATACCCGAGTTTCATGTTCCTTGGTCACTTCTAGCTCAGACACATTTCATGTCCACTTTTTTCATTTACTAAAGGGTGCAAGAGATTGCATACACCTTCTTTCCTCCTCAGCACCTGCTGCTTACAACACGAACAGCTGAGTGGAGGAAAAGAAGCCATTCTGAAACCACGACTTCTGCATATGTACAGGTGGTTAGAGAGATGAGGAAAAGAGACAGCAATGGATAGAACTGAGTATGAACACTAGCACAGGTTCCATGATACCCCTTTGAGCAATCTTATTGAGCCAGTTATAAGACAAGCACAGATTATTTCTCACCTGCTTCTGCAGGAAAGAGAAAATAGATTTTGTGTGTAAGAATTATAATCTGCTTCTTGCCTTCCATCTCAGGAAACACAACGATGTACAGCCAAGGTTACTGGTAGAGTAAGAACTAGCTCCTTGCTGTTTGGATACACCAGTTCCTTTGCTTTGTGAAATATCTGAGATGATGCATCTAGAATGACTTTTTTCTCACATCAGTGAACACACACTTAAAAGTGTCCTGCAAGTGCCCACAAAGATGATGCTGAGTTACTGAGTTTCTTGAGGTACTAATTTCTGAATTTTACTTTGGTACAAAAAAATATTTATCTGTTCTTTTCTTAAAATATTGCTGTTAAATCATTCTTGGGAGTATTTTAGTTGTAAAATACTTTCAGCTCATTTCTTATGTTACAGTCATATTTTATCACTAGACATAGCTCCCAGCATGTTACTGAAGAATATTTTCCTTTCCGATTAGTGATAGAGATTTGATTGAACTCCCATTACCCTTAATGGGCATCTGTCAAATTTAATTTAAGTTGATTCAAATCTGTAAACTGCAGTCCTGGCTACTGCTGTCCAGCACTACATTTTATGCAAGCAAATAATTTTCACTTACATAAGCAACTAACATGCAACATCACTGCAGATTTTTAAATATAATATGAAAAAATATTGTCATAGGTTTGGAAATTATGTAATATCATCTGTGATGTAAACTGGGGAATTGTAATTTTACATCAGCTAAGAATATGATCAAAATTGTTCTTCAGTAACTCTATGCATTGAGAAAACATTCATACATTTGTCACAAAATGCCAGAAATATTTTCTGACAGTTCAGGTCACCTCCCCTAAACATCTTTCCCAGCAAGCATCCTTATGCTTCTTTTATGATGTGAGAGCTAAGTGTGTACCCTCCTGGCAGTAATGGCAGTAATCCATGCAGACCTTGGTTGAACAGTTTGATGAAGCATTTCTCAGTCTATTTAAAAGTTAAAATGTGGTAGGAGCACAGAATTTTAACCACACATATTATGACAGGCTATAGCATGACAATCATGCTCATGAAATGTGCTGGGAACAAATTTGGTTTAGGATGTTAGAAGGGAACCAGCTAATTTAGATTTAGTTCTGCTTAAAAGGGAGAATTGATTGAGATGCCAAAGGTTCATTGTAGTATGGGGTGAAAGTAATCACAAAATGATAAAGTGAACTATCCTAAAGGAAACAAAAGTGTCAGAAGAACTGAAAATAGTATACTTTAAGAAGTCAAGCTTTGATAAGGAACTCAGGAAACTCATATGATAGGTCATTAGGGAAGACAATCTGAGAGATAAAGGAATTGAGCAAGTCTGGTAGTTACTGAAAGAAACTATACCAATGCACAAACAGCAAACTATCTAATGCAAATGAAGATGGCAAGCATGGTTAGAGACAATTTTAACTACTTCAGGGTATCTTCAGTGACTTGAAAAGTAAAACCAAATCATATAAAAAAGTCCTATGGCTTTGGGTCATATAATTGAGTAAGATGAGAAAGGAAGAGCCCATACTTGTAAGGATAAATCCAGAAATGCAACAGAGCATGTGAGTTTCAATTAGCAAAAGAAATAAAAGTAGACAAGGTCAGGTCCTAAAGCTGCAGAAGAGGAAAACTAAAAAAAAATACAGGTCCAAGACTAATTGGAAAAGAGGAGCAAATAATAGTTGAAGCTTTCAGTTCTTTCTTTTTTGAAGTCTAAGTTGAAACTAGATTGAAAAAGTTATATTTAACAAGAAGATGGTGATGCAAGTGTGATTCTGGAAAGAACAAGTTAAAGAATACTTTGGTAAGATAGTTGTATTTAAGTTACAAGTGCTTATCAAAATCACCTGAAGTGGTTTAACCAGGAAGGGTCACTGCCCGCCCCACCCCCCACCCGCCGGTGGTATGGGGAGGAGAAAATATAAATGAATGGGGCTCAGGGGTTGAGACACAAGCAGTTTACTGGAATAGTAGGGGAGGAACAACATGGAAAAACAACAACAACTACTAATGATAGAATATACAACATAAAAATGAAAACTACAGTACCCAGCAGTCTGATCCTCCCGGAACGTCCCTGTTTAGACACTGAGCATGAGGTCACGTGGGATGGAATACCCCCACGTGGTATGGAACACCGTCAAGTGGTATCGAACACCTGCCCTGGCCGCCCAGACCAGCCACCCTGGCCACCCTCCTCCCAGTTTCCTGAGAACAATTAACTCTATCCTAACCCAACCCAGGACATCACCTTACAGTGTTTATGGCACTCTGTTAAGAATTCGAATCACTAATGATACTTTCATAAAAAGCAGTGTGAAGGAAAAGAATTAGAGGATTGAAAAAAAAATAATCATAAACCTACCTTTAAAAGCACAAAAGAAAGGAGGCACAAGAGAGCTGTAAACTAGTCAGATTTGGTCCCAGAAAAGTTCTAGAATGGTTAAGAGAAATATTTAGATATTAAAGTCCTAACTTAAATTATCAATAGAAGTACATTTAAACTACACCAAAGAAGTCTGTATCTGTGAAAGGCTACAATGTGGACACAATGTACCGTATCGTTGACCATAGTGAGGCAGTGCAAATCAGGCAGCAGGATGTCAAGCACTGACAGAACTTTTCTCTGGACTCTATGACAGGGAATACATATTCAGCTCTACATAGCACTGGTGATCCTTGGTTGCAATACCATAGTCAGTTTTAGGCACCACACTTTAAGAATGAAAAAAGAGTCTACAAGAGGATAACATATATGGCAAGCATGTTAGAGAGTACGTGATGCAATAAATAATCAAATTGTCTTTGTTGGCAGCAGGAAGTGGGAAGACATAGTCTTTTAATTATAAAGGATTGCTATGAAGAAGTAATGAAGACAGTAGAAAAGGACAAGTAGAAGTCAGTTCAATTTGTAACAAAATAACTATAGATAAGATATTAATTTTCTTTCTAATGTTATGAGGCAGTGGACCAGACAACTATGAAATATTATAAAACTACTTCCACAGTGGTTTTCAGGAGCAGATTAGGAAAATATTTGTTAGGATGGCTTCACTGTAAGATGATGACCCAGGTGATTTTTTCAAGGTCCCTTCTAATCTTATAATTGTATGATTTTGCTTCTCTTTCATTTTGTGTTAGCATGAATGGAGTACATTTTGTATCTAGAATACAATAGAGAGCATCAGGTGTTTTATGTAATATATTTTATGCCACTGTTAACATTTCGTTACTGGCTGTTTACTGCAGAGATACAATATTTTAAAAACAGTCTTCAAAACAGAAAAGTGGAGAGTGTCTTCATTAAATAATAATTATAGAATTATACAGAAATAATTGTAGCCAGATTTTTTAAAAGGATTTCACCTATACCCTTTCTAAACATCAGCCATTTGTTGCTACATTTACTGTTTAATTTGTGGTGCAAACAGATTCAGAAATATTCTATACAGTAATTGTCTCATCCTGATGATAAAGACAGCACATTTTTGTACTGCATAAGAATTTGTACTTTTAAAAAGTTGTTTTGAGTTAACTATTTTAGGGTTTATGTTGTCAGAAATTCAAATACATGATTATTTGAGGCAGCTGAGTGATTAACACTGGGGCCTGACTGAAGACTGTGCAAAGACTTAAAATTCTGAACAAGTACAAAACAACCATGTGACATATGTTCGCTTGTAGTTACAGAGCAACGTATTCCTAGTGCTAAGCCAAACACAAAAATCAAATTCCAACATATTTCTGTCTTTAAACAAGTGGTTTTAAAGCCCTTGTAAGCCTAGACTCAAATCCATGACACATACCAATTATATTTCTTATATCAGAGGATTATCTTCCCAATTAAAAGGAAAATTAAAAGGTCAGGGTATTTTTAGAAATCTGTTTAATTTATTAAACTCCTGGCTGGCTGCTTCAGTCTTACTCAGCTCCTTCCAGTACAACTATCAACCTTTAGTCACAACTCATTTGTTTGAAGAGTTAATACACAACCAGCTTTACAATGTTACTCTTTATAATTGATTTCATATGCTGACACGTGTTGGCCACAACTTCATTTTGAGGTAACATCAAAGTTCAAAAATCAGGTGAACAATTGACTTTCATGATACTAGTGGGAAAAAATATCATTTCTTAATTCAGCCTAGCATAATAAACTGTAAAAAAGTGTAGCTCTTCATAAAGGTAGTCTGTAGACAAATGGTGGGATTTCTATTCAGAGAAAAAAATCTGAGTATCTAGATTAACAGTAGTCTAAGTGCTCATTAAAATAAATAGGAATTTTAGGGTAAGAAAGAGGTGCAGTTGCCTGATCATAGGTATCAGTACTGCTTTATGTGCCATGAAGTGTGCTCCTGGCCCCCAGCTGCAGCTTCAGTATGGGTTTGCCAAAGGACCTGTGTCATAGGTCCCACTTTGTAGGTGCCTTAGATATGCCAGAGCATATGAACAATATTTAATATTTCTACATTAACATAGTGATATTATTACTTCTTAAAGCTACATTTGTACCTGATAAATAAAATGTTTATCCAGACACAGGTTTTTCTTACCCCTTAATAAGATTTGATTCACATGCAAATTTCTTTTTCTTATCTTTATAACTGTTCAGAGAATTTGTGTGCTTTGGAGTTTTTAAAAGGAACATATATGTTAAGTATCTGTTATGTGAATAAATTAATTGGCTTTGAATAGCCATGCTGAGCAAAGAACTGAAAAAGTGTTATTTGACGTCATGTACAAAAAAAAAGGTTTGGAAACTTAGCAAAAAGCTCTTTTTTGTTTTCAAATGTCATCATTACTTGTGACTTTTTAAAAAAATATAAATACTTCTCTTCAAATAAAAAAGTATTGATGCTTCAATGAGAAACTTTCTCTTACAGTACTTATATTTTGACTGTACTGAAAAATTGCATTTTAAATATTTTACCTAAAAATATCTGCATGAGGAAAAGTCATCAAGAAGTCTTTGTGATATTTTTTAAGTTCCTATAAAAACATTAAATCAAATTGATCAGGCTTACTGAAAGATCTGTATCTCATTTATTTGCAAGTCCTGCATCTCAGAGGGGGAGTATTGCTAGAGTGTGCTTTATAGGACTTTTTAAGAACCATAGAAATTTGATTGATTGTGGTGGGATGACCCTAGCTGGATACCAGATGCCCACCAAAGCCCACTCTGTCACTCCTCCTCCTCAACTGGACAGGGGAGAGAAAATATAAGAAAAGGCTTGTGGTTGGAGATAAGGACAGAGAGAAATCACTTACCAATTACTGGCACTGTCAAAACAGACTCGATTTGGGAAAAAAATGAATTTTAATTTATTACCAATAGAATCAGAAGAGGATAATGAGAAATAAAACCAAATATTAAAACACCTCCCCCACTCCTCCCTTCTTCCTGGGCTCAACTTCTCCCCTGATTTCCACCTCCTAACCTCAGCAGCACAGGGGGGACAGGGAATGGGGTTGGGGTCAGTTCATCACACATTATTTCTACCGCTCCTTCTTCCTCAGGGGGAGGACTCCTTCCCCTGCACCAGTGTGGGGTCCCTCCCATGTCCTCCATGAACTTCTCCAACATGAGTCCTTCCCATGAACAACAGTTCTTCATGAACTGCTCCATCCTGGGTCCTTTCCATGGGGTGCAGTCCTTCAGGAAGGGACTGCTCCAGCACGGGTCTCCCACGGGGTCACAAGTCCTGCCAGCAAACCTACTCCGGCGTGGGCTCCTCTCTCCACACGGGACACAGGTCCTGACAGGAGCCTGCTCCAGTGTGGGCTTCCCACGGGGTCACTGCCTCCTTCAGGGATCCACCTGCTCTAGTGTGGGGTCCTCCATGGACTACAGGTGGTCATCTCCACCTCCATGGACTGCAGGGGGACAGCCTGTCTCACCATGGTCTTCACCACAAGTTGCAGGGGAATCTCTGCTACAGCACCTGGAGCACCTCCTCCCCCTCCTTCTCCACAGACCTTGGTGTCTTCAAGGGTTGTTTCTCTCACATCTTCTCACTCCTCTTTCTCCAGCTGCCAAGTGTGCTTTTTTTTTTTTTTTT